>NC_079223.1:17146624-17224124 GCF_029633865.1 Lampris incognitus
GATTTGATTTTTTTCCCTGAAAGAATACTCTATTGGCAGGTGATACATCCTTATTTATAGCTGGTGTTCTGGAGAGGATGAGCTCGGCAGCACGTCTAGTTTTACTTTCCTATTAAACATTCACACCGGCATGGAGGACAAGGTGCAGTTCAGTCATTCTGCTGATTGTGGCTTTAGGAGACCACTCTGCCCTCCTCGGCACGGCCCGTAGAGCCGTAGGATGCGGTTCCAGCTTATCTATATTTCATGCTTTTATCCGCTCTTGTCGTTTAATTATGTAGTTAACTGCTCCGTAAATCCCGGCGAGGGCCAACTTTTACCGCGTTGCAAAGTTGTGCTGATGTCGAGCTTTTACAGGCGACCGGGGCGTTTTGATTACCTTGCATTCATGGCGCAATAAGTTACTGAAGAGTTTTCGTTATTTGTGTTTCTTAGTAGCGCATTTTTTAAAAAGATCACACTCTGGGGTTGTTTTTTCCCCCTCCCTCCTCTTCTTCTTTGCGAGTCAGATGGCAAGATAAGAGATGGTGTGAGAAAATGGGAAGCCTGCCTGACCAACTAGGATATAATACCCTTCTGAGAGATGGAGTGTGAAACAAAAAAGGGCCAGCATTTCCCATCAAACCTACGCCTGATTCATGACGGTGTGCTGTTCCAGTACAGCTATAACACACTCCGTGGTCTGACTATGTCGTACAAACACAAATGACTCGACGATGGCGAGTCTCCTCCCTGCACTGAGCTTCAAATACATTACCGTACGAAGGTCTGAGCACATTAAGAACAAGTGGTGGCGTAATAACAGGCATCAGTAAGACACAGTTGTCGAGTACTTTGCTACGCAGCAGCCGTATAAAATACCGAGCTTGTATTGTATCAGCGTCACAGTTTTCAAGTCCAATACAACGGTACTGTTTATCCATCCATTACGTGACCAAATAAGACAGGAAATTGCATCCGTATCCCTATTTCCCACTCGTGCTGAGAAATGAATTGGACAACGCATCTTCTCGCTGAATGGCCTTGACAATAATCCAAATCTTTTTCAGCTACTCCCGAAGTGTCAGCTGAAGAGCTGCGCTCTGAACCCAGATGCACCAACACATGCAAATGTGGCCTGTATGCGGTTCTTATTTAGACAATCACAATGGCGTACTGCCAAGCACCTGTCAAAACACTATTGTGTTAAAAGCTTTTAGCTAACATTAACGCGTTTACGCCACGCATAGGTGGAGGTTGTGAAAGTCTATGCACAGTGGGGCTTAGAGTCCTTTCTCGGGGCATTTGGGCAATAGGGTCTAGCCTCCTGTTAGCAAGAAGCCCTACAAACCAAACTGTCGACCTGCAGTCTGTGACAAAACTGATCAAATGAATTACAACACTGCTTGGCCACCAGCACTGCATCCAAAAAGAGAGCGAGAGAGACAGATAGAGAGAGAGAGAGATGGGACTTGGTCTACCTCCCTACACGGCTGGACCTGCAGGCTGCTCCTACACCTTTATAATTTTATGACGCTAAGCCGTGTCATTGGTCCAATGGGTCCCTTGTGAGCCAATCAGGGTTGTTATGTAAGTGTCGGGTTTTGAAAACGGCGGTGGCCGACAAGTCAGATATGGCTTGTCGCCGGTAATCGGCGGCGTGGCGTGGTGCGGCGTGCGGCTGACAGATGCCTGCTCCAGCTGGTATGGGAAGGGGGGGTTTATCGCCTGGTTGGAACGAGGGTCCTCACACCCCTTCACTGCGCTGGCCATCGTCACTGTGTTTAATGAGTCACGAATTGCCTGTTTGTCTTCTGCTCCCTGCTGTTTCTGCACTCCCCCTTCCAGAACAATCCCTGAAACACATGCTGCCGCGCTCCACAGAGCAGCCAGAGAGGCAGGCACAGCCAAACAGTTAAAGAACAAAGTTGTCATATTTTTTTTCCCCGTCTCTCCTTTGCTTGTCCTTTTTTCATCTTGGGTGTTAAAATTAAGGAAGGCAGGGTTCTGTTGTTTGCTTTTTTTTTTCTCTCCTGTAATAAAGCTCCTTTTCAGATGCTTTACCTGACCTTGCCAATATGGCCGCCCCAGGAAAACTGTGTCCATTTGAAGCCCCTTACAAATACATAAATGGCTCAATAATTGGACCGCTTTGTTGTGCGACGCGCTGTCTTGTCTGAAAGTGCCGCCGAACACTTTTGTGTGAAATGGAGTTACATTATGACAACACATGGCGACTGCTAAAGGGAGCAGAAACTGGCATGCTGATGAGATGCAAGCAGGTGGTGTTGACACAAAAATGATTTGTTTTAAGTTGGTTGAAAACCACAATTTGAAAAAAGAAAAAAGAGATCTGTGTGTAACTTCGCAGATCACTGACTAGTTTGTGGGCCAGAGACCGAGCTGTGCGACTCTGTGAGTGGAAGGGGCTTGCCTCACCACCAAACACAAGTCCAAGTAAACACACAAATACGCTTGGATGACCATCAAATGGAGCTGATTCACACACACATACACCAACACACACAACCTCTCTCTTTCTAACACACACACAGGAACAAGCGCCAACAGACAGAAGGGGTGTTTGTACCCGGTGCTATGGATTGTTCTGCAAGCTGCCCAGGGTTTTGCCTTAATCTCACCTGTTTAATCTGCAGATTTCGAGACAGTTTCGGAAAAAGGAACAGGTGGCTGTAACAACTGCTATGGGACAAACTCAGAAACTAGCAATCGAGAAAGTTTTGGGCGGATCATGACATGCCCTAAAACCCAATCTGGGATTGGATAGAGGATAGTGAAGCTGCAGACAGGAAACAAGGGGAGAGAGATGGGTACAACATGCAACAAAGGTCACCGGCTGTAATTGAACCAGGGACGTTGCGGTCACGAGGCATGCACCGTAACCATTCAGCTAACGGGGCACCTGGCATATTTCTGTGTAAGCTTTCATGTACTCGAGGAAAGCTTTGACACGGTTTATACGTTTATTTTGTTACCCAACATACATTTGTTTAAATTTTGATGGGGCGTCCAGGTAGCGTGGTGGTCTATTCTGTTGCCTAGCAACGTGGGGATCTCTGGTTCGAATCCCCATATTACCTCTGGCTTGGTCAGTTATCCCTACTGACACAATTGGCCGTGTCTGCAGGTGGGAAGCCGGATGTGGGTATGTGTCCTGGTCGTTGCACTAGCGCCTCCTCTGGTCGGTCAGGGTGCCTGTTTGGAGGGGGAACTGGGGGGGATAGCGTGATCCTTCCATGCGCTAAGTCCCCCTGGAGAAAATCCTCCCTGTCAGGTGAAAAGAAGCGGCTGGCAACTCCGCATGTATTGGAGGAGGCATGTGGTAGTCTGCAGCCCTCCCTGGATCGGCAGAGGGGGTGGGGCAGCAACTGGGACGGCTTGGAAGAGTGGGATAATTGGCCAAGTACAATTAGGGGAAAAAGGGGGAAAAAAACAATCAAAAAATTTGATTTAACTTACCTTTGCTGCCATAAAACACATCTTGCTTTCAGCGGTCACATCACGATTGCTGTTGTTGTTTCAAGGGGTCTGTCGGTCAATTTCTGTAGGAGAAAAATTCGTTTTGAGTTGCACATTTGCTTCTGGATGATATTTAAAAGCTAGGTCTTTGACTGTTTTCTCTACCAACTATATATTGTCGATTTGTCTTTCGAATTTGCATTTGCTGTCAGGGCGATATTTAAAACATTAATTTCATTGCCTTATTTTTGCATTTATCAGGATCCTCCTCAGCTGTGCATTCATGCATCAGATACTGGGTCCACCAGAAACGTATATTAGTTCAGCTCATAACAACATGTTGTGATACATTACACCACATCATTGACATTAATGTAGGTGAAAACAGTAATTTTAAGGAACAACAAAAAACAAACAAACAAATAAGTTGAGTTGAAAGAGCTAAGTTCAAAACGACTCTGATCCCATCTCAATTTGGCCATGCTGTAATCACTGGGGAGGAGTTGTGCTGCAAGTTGTTCACGTTGCGTTTTACAAGTAATTTGCTCTTCGTCTGAGTAATAGATGGAGACGAGGCATTCCAGACCTTCATCATGTTTGCCCAGGGCTGTGAAACGTCACATTTCACTAAATCCTCAATCATTATCACAAGTTGGTGCCGATGACTCACAGTAGAAAGGAAACTGGGAGCAGACATTACTTATTGAATCATCACTGTGTTAACATGAGAAAATCAAGGGAGCACTATTTGCAGTAGACAAATAGCCCATCTGACTTCTAATATGACTAGTTAAAGCAGAGTTTTTACTGCAGAGTTTTTCATGAAAACAAGCACTTACATGTCTATATTCATAATTTCCCTCATGCAAACTCGTTGTTAGACCCCACTGACTATGTTGACAAATGTTATTACCTCCAAAGATATTTGCAATATGTGAATTTTTAGATGGCTAATGCATTTATTTACAAGGCTCTGATTTCTACATCCTGATTTCAGCGCACAAGCTTGGAGAGGAGTTTGCATTTTTATCATTATGGTACAGGGATGCTCTTTGCTCAGTAGCACTACCAGTGGCCATAAACTCCACAGTTTATCTTTAAACTTCCTAGTAAAACAATATAGTCATCACCTGCCTCCCTGCACTGACTCTACCATCCCTCTTCTTCCTCTTTGTTCATTTCTGATAACCAGACTTGAATATTTTAAAAGGCTTATTACCAGGTTTTTGCCATCCCCCACCACCATGGATTTGAAATTTTTAACTTTTCTCATTAACAACAATAATAATAATAATATAACTTAATTTATATAGCACTTTTCTAAAACAATATTACAAAGTGCTTTACAACAAAATAAAACCAGACAAGGCAAAAACAATAAGACCAAATAAGTACAAGAGTAAAAATAAAAACAGTATGAATAAGTAAAAACTAATATCAAACATTTGTAAAAACTTTCACAAAAAGAAAAGTTTTAAGACAAGATTTAATATACTTAGCACAAAAAGTAAGGAAATTTGTGTTTGGTAGATTATTTCTTTGTTGTAACAATGCTTCTTGGCAATAAATCTTATACCGTTGGAAAGCCTGTTTATATCCCTTTTAAATGGTGCCACATTTGTAAGGAACATGCATTTGTGGGATGAGCAGCAGAGCTGAGTATGTGGGTTGCGCCCATGAAAAATTTGCCAAATCTTCTCTGCAAATGCCAAACAGCTTATTTTGCTGTTGCTATTGACTCTTGTTTTGAGCTTCTGGTACCCCAGGTGCTGACAATCAGGTGCCTGATATAAGATTTATTGCCAAGAAGCATTGTTACAACAAAGAAATAATCTACCAAACACAAATTTCCTTACTTTTTGTGCTAAGTTTAGTAGCAAGAGACTTGGTTTGTCTTAGTTCAATAGGAAGAGAGTTCCATAGTGTAGGTGCCCCAATAGCAAAAGCCCGATCACCCTTTGTGACAAATCGAGACTTGGGAATAACCAGCAGGGCTCTATCACCGGATCTTAATGGTTGAGAGGGCGTATACCAGGTCAATAAATCAGAAATGTATGTAGGAGCAAGACTGTTTAAAGCCTTAAAAGTGAGCAATACCTATTCAAAATCAATTTGAAATATAACAAGCAAGCTCAGGAGTGATATGGTCATGCCTCTTTGTCCTGGTAATTAGCAAGCAAGCAAAAAGCAAACATTTTATTTATATAGCACTTTTAAAAACATACAGTTACAACGTGCTTTACACTCAATACACAAAATACCAATAAATACATAAAATAAATTGAATGAATATAAGACATGACATAGGGAGTAACAGACCAAGCTAAAAACAAAACAGAAGGCAGGTGGGGATCTACAAAAAGGCTTGCCTGAAAAGATGGGTTTTTAGAAGTTGCTTAAAACAGTCCAAAGATTAAACGAATCTAATGGATTGGGGAATATTATTTCAGAGGCTTGGGGCTAAAATTGCAAAGGCGCAGTCACCTTCTATTTTGCAGTTGGAATGAGGGATGGATAAAAGACTGAGGTTTGAGGATTGGAGTGGTCGGGAAGTGGAATGAGGAATAAGATCAGAAATGTAACTGGGGGCAAGATCATGCAGTGCTTTACAGCTAATCAAGATCTTATAGATTATTCTGAATTTTATGGGGAGCCAATGGAGGGATGCAAGAATAGGGGTAATATGGGACCTACGGCTAGTTCTAGTTAGTAGCCTAGCAGCTGCATTCTGAACCAACTGTAGACGATTTAAAGTAGCTTGGTTGAGGCCACAGTAGAGGGAGTTACAGTAATCTAGACGGGAGAAAATGAAAGTGTGAATTAATGTTTCGATATCCTTAAAAGACAAAATATTTCTGATTTTTGAAATATTCCATAGCTGAAGAAAACAAGATTGGACAAACTTAGTAACATGGTGATCAAAAGGCATATTCTGGTCAAAGATGATACCAAGATTTTTAGCGGTAGGTTTGATGTTTGAATGAAGTGGACCAATAAACTGATCAACTGCAGTGGCAAAGTTCTCAAGACCAATAAAGTACTAATTAGCCCAGCAGCTGCATTTTTGTACCAACCGCAGATGATGGAGGGAGCCCTTGCTGATACCCGAGTAAAGTACATTGCAATAATCAAGCCGAGAATAGATAAAAGCATGTACAACTCTTTGCAGATCGGCAACTGAAAAAATGACCTAATTTCGGAGATGACCTTGAGCTGGAGAAAGCATGACTGAATAACGTGTTTGATTTGATTGTCAAAACCGAGGTTAGCATCGAATATTACCCCAAGATTCCTAGCAGACTGCTTAAGGCTACCTGGCAGACTTCCTCATCGCCAGCACCTCCAAAGCGGAACACCTGTCTCACCTCCGGACACTTTTCGAGTGGCTCAGCCAGCACGGGCTGATCGTCAACTCAGCTAAGTGCCAGTTTGGATTGACCACCATTGAGTTCCTTGGACACCGAATCACCAAAGACGGGGTGGCACCCCACCCATCAAAGGTGGACGCCATTGTGAACTTCCCGCGACCACTCACAGTCAAGTCTCTGCAGGAGTTCCTCGGCATGGTGAATTTTTACCACCGCTTTAGCCTCCGACCTGCTAAATTCATGTGACCCCTGTACGAGGCCCTGAAAAGCAAGGCCACCAAACACACTGTGGACTGGTCTGCAGAGAGGGACAAGGCGTTTGTGGACACTACTCTGGCTGATGCGACAATGCTGGGCTGGTGCACCCGTCACCCAAGGCAATGACAGATGAGGTCACGAGAGGGAGCCAGTTGGCGGAAGAGTACCGTCTGGTGCCATCACAGGCATGCTGCAGGTTAGCTGCTAGCATCCAGCTACCCAGCCTGTTTGGGTGGACTCCGTCAGTTCTGAAGAAGGAGAGACGATCCCAAAACACATTAAAATTGTCAATAAAACCAATACTGTGAGCTCTGCAGGCGGAGATGAGCCACGTGTGCGCGCTGAGGAGTCCGCTGAAATGCCCTGCTCCACGAACCAGTGTCGGAATAGGACCTGAAATACAAACAGACTTTCCAGAAGTACTTAAAAAGCTGAAAAGGTCAGTAAAATTCATTTTGGTCCACTGGGGACTGGGGCTCGCGCCCCGGTCGCGATATTATGAACCCTACATAGGCCTCGCCAAAATCCCGTTTCTGGCTTTGTCACGTGTGCGCCACCGTAGCAACGCGAAAATATGTTGTTATGGGGTTAGCGCTCATCAAGGAAACGCTGTACACCCACAATTTAACCTGTCTAAGTTATCCACAATCAACATTAACGTTTTTAACTCAATCTTTGCTTGCTCCACGTTTGAGCATAGGATACTGATCAGCTTTCTTAAATGTGAGAAAGTCTATTTATTAGATATATGTTCATTTTCAGACAACTAACGTTACTTACCTCCGTTCTGTTGTTGACAGCCAGCAGTCCAAAATTACAAAAGCAGCCAGCTGTCCAAAATTGCGAAAAATACAAAATTACAAAATTGAAGGTAGCTAACGTTAGCTTTGCTTCGCACCGAGTTGATAGTTGATTGTTTCCTTAGCAACGCAGCGGAAATCCGGCGTCCGTTCGCGAGATTTGGGACAGGGTACGGGATTTTGGCGAGGGCTATGTAGGGTTCATAATATCGCGCCCCGGTCTCGTCAGATCCGACTATGGCCGGACTCGGTGACGCAGCAATAATTGGCAACGCTGTCTTCGGGAGGGGGGCGGAGTCGGCTTGTGTTCGTCACATGAATGCGTCTCTGTGTGTGTGTGTGGGGGGAAAGCAGTGGTTCGGCCTGGAGTCGCCTTGTCACGGAAGTGGGGAGACGTCTCCTTCAAGACTGCCGGCCGGAGAGACGCAGTTGGCGAACGCATACAGTACGAGGGTGGGTGTTTGAACTAAAATAGGGATCGATTGGCCACTAAATTGGGAGAAAATCAGAAATACATTTATGGAAGAAAAAAAATATTTTTGGTCAATTCAGACTGCTTACGAGCTGCATCAGTTTTTCCCACATTAACGATCATTCGATTGGTGGAGGACTGTGAGTGATTTGACACTGAGCGGATCAACCCCGGAAGCTTATTCAGGATATCAGGGACCGTGGCTCCAGGGAAACAGTTGCTGTGTCCCAATCCAGGGTCTGCATCCTTCGGAGGGTGCATTCTTCGGCCGAATACGTCATAGCGCTGCGCGAAGGCTGTCCCTTCTTTTCCCTCTTTTGGAAGGATGCACTGCTACTATCCTTCGCGGACTTCCATATCCCAAGATTCTTTGCGCGCCGCTGCTCCGCCCGTTCTCCCCAAACACACACACACACAAAAAAATAATGGACATGGACGAATGTCTATTCAAAGCACCGAGCAAGATTTCACTTATAAATGTAAGTATTGGGTTTCTACTCATCTGAACATCTAACGCCAGATATGTTAAACTTCAGGGGACCTTAAAAGCTCCACATTTCTGTTAAAATACGTGACGTTAGATGGAGAAGCTCTTCGCCCTGCTGTTGGATGGAGAGGCTCTTCACCCTGCTCGAGAGGATGATAGAGAGGCGTTGATTTATTTTTGTTTTTTGTGTGTGTATTAATTGTTGTGAATAAGTTTATTGTGCAAAATGTTATATGTTTTATAAATTAAAATATTGTTACTTTGTTATATGTGTTATCTATTCTTTTTACTATTTACAACTAAAGTACAACCATTTATAAAAGGGTTAACAAACATTTCACGGACAACAAAGGACTGATTTTTTTTATTTTATTATAATTAATACTCAAGCGACAGTCTTAAAATTTACAAATTAGAGAAAAAATTGCTATTTGCAAATTACATATTTAAAATTACATATAATTAACATGATTAGCTGAGCAGGAGTCCCTGGCGGTGCTGCTGGGCTGGATGGAATGCCAGAAGAAAGCCCCTGGTGTCTTCTGGCTGCCAGTGGGACTCATCAAGGGCGGTCCCCATAGTTTGTTTGGGGGTGCATGTCTCCACTGTCCACCACATCATCCATCTACCTATTTAATAATGACATTACCATAGGTTAAAATAATAGGTTTACCTCTCCACGGTCCTCTCTCAGCCGGATATAAATCAGCCGCCGGCTATGACGGCGGTGCATCTCCTCTTCCTCCAGCATGAGGCAAATTAAAAAAAAAAGAAAAGCCGCAGCTCTGGCTCCATAATTTTTCAGTAGTAACTTCCAAGAGTAATTGTGATGTAAGGATAAGGTGACGCAACCAGGAAATCCACCAAAGGCTAGACCGTCCCATTTAACAACCATTGACGCGGTATACGGAGGAGCATGCGGAGGATTCGGCTTCATAGAACACGAAGGCTGCACCATCCGAAGGATGCAGACCCTGAATTGGAACACAGCTAGTGAGTGGCTGCATCAAGAAAACGGATGTTCCTGATTATGGAATCCCCAACTGTTTATGTGGCTGGGGGGAAAAGGGGACGAGGAGATGTCTGTGGGTTCTCACATCAGGAAAGTATACAATCCACACTGTGCGTTGAAATTGCCAACTGGGGATGTGGTGTCCAAGCAAATGAGTGTTGTGATGAGGCAGTGACATCAGCTCTGAGAATGGATTTTTTTGCCAGCTCGGGGCACAGAAGAGTTCGAGAGCGTCTAATCACCGCCTCTTTCAGGATCTTGTGATGGGAAGAGGAGGCCATTACCCTGGATAAAGGCTATTGTTTTTGCTTCACAGTGGGATGGCGAGCTACCTGAACACCGCTAGCCAGCAGCGGGGTAGCTGTGGTGTTGGCAGGGGCCATTTTCGCAAGGGCCCCTATCAAGACGTGTCAGAGCCACAGGGACATCAGTTGGGTGGACCGGAGTGTTGTCAGACAGGGTCGCATAGTGGCTGGAGAGGCCTAAGCGGGGCGGGGAGGCAGCCCCGTCCAAGCCTCTTTTGTGGCTGCGGACCACCACTTCGGCCCAGAACGACTGGTCAAGCAGGAGGAAAACTGTGGACAAGTGGAGGGGTCCCACAGAACAATGTCCTGGATGGTTGCACTGAGAGAGGCAATCCGTTTGGACCGCCCAGAAGCCACGTCCATGAAGGTGGTCAAAAGGCAGTCTTTCTTATGAAGTTCTTCAGAAAACCATCGAACATCCTCTTCAAGCTTCAGCGATCTTTCAGTTTGCTTCAGAATCGGAGGCTTCAGTGCGACCAAGTCAGTGCAAGAGCCAACGATCGAATAAAATCCACCAAGGGGTTGTTAAGTTGTTAGTTGTAAAAGTTTGTGTCTGACATTCTTCTGTATGAAGTCGGGTTGTTGTGAAGCGTCTAGTGTGTTGGTGTAGTGTTCTGTGCCTGTCACGCCTCACTCTAAGTCTCTCCCTGTCAGTACATAGCCTCTCCAACAGCAAGCCCTATGTAGTGCCTGCCCATGGTGACACACGGTAACTGGGTACACCTTGGACCCCAGCTGAACTACAGGGAACTCGGAGGAGGTCTGGCCCCTAGACGTGCGGTACGCAGACCCACCGGTGTGTGGATATTCCCTGATGCCCACGAACCATCCCCCAGCAATGGGTTAAATAGTGCAACTGTCTAGTGGATACCTCAGGGGAGGACCAGGCTACAGGAGTAAACCCCTACAGAAAATCAACGTCCACAGTGCTGTTGTTTTTTGTTTTTCTTGCCCTTTTGTATCTGTTTAAGTGGGAGAGTACTGATGGCGTCGTGTGTGGCTGTCGCTTCTCCCTCTCATAGCCCCCCTTCCTATCCACCCCTGTATGTTTATCTGTTGTCTTTTTTCACCCCGCTTATTGCACAGTGACTCTGAGCGTTAGAAAAGCACTATATAAGATTGATTTATTATTATTATTATTATTAAAAGTTAAAAGCTAAAGTTAAAAAGTTAAAAGCAAGCAACAGACAGACAAACCGTCAGCTGGGAACTGATATTACACATTACACATCTCATCTTTATTGTGACGTAACAAATGTCTATTTTCAGAACCTATGCATTTAAACAAAATACTGGAATTCTACCTCAGCAGTTTTGGTTTTTTGGACCTCTAGAATTGTCATCACATTTTCCTGTACTTACAACAGCGCTGAGTGCAGCTAACTCATCAATCAGGTCACTCCATCACTAGGCTAAGAGAAGCATCACTAGTAGTGTCCTGCACACACTGCAGGTCAGGACCAAATACAGCTTATGCAGTTGTTAATGATTTCTTAATGCAACATCAAAACTAATAAAAATCAGCCTCAACCTGCATAAGAACTGCACAAGGGAGCAATTATTGAAAGCAGAAAGAATCAATATTAGCATTGAACACAGTAGTTGTCAGTTCGATGGTACAGCATCCTGACCTGACCTGTTACCACCGAGCTCACAATTTCCCCACCGACACAGCAGCTGGGGAAGGGGAGAAATCCCACATTAAACAGGCCTTGGTTAAGTGTGGTTATCCTAACTGGGCATTTGTCAAAGCCAGGAAGACGCCCAAACAGTGCACCAGCTGATCAAAGAGAGGAGAAGGACAACAGCTGCCTACACGTAAACCAGTGGTGATTACGTATGTGGTGGGAGTGCCAGATCAGTTGAGATGGGTATTTTCCAAACACCACATCTCAGTTGCTTTCAAACCCCAAAACATGCTGTACCAGAAATTGGTGCACCCCAAGGATCGGGTCCCCCGGCACAAACAGAGCGATATAGTGTATGTTGTTAAGTTGGGGAGGATTGCCGTAACTTGTACACATCGGGGAACTAAACAGACACTGGCCAAGGGGATGGCACAACACAGAAGAGCTAACACGTCAAGCCAGGACTCCACAGTCTACACCCATCTACAGGCCAGTGGCCACTCTTTCAAGGATGAGGATGTGCACATCCTTGATAGGGAGGAGCACTGGTTTAAACGAGGAGTCAAAGAGGCCATCTATGTGAAGAGGGAACGACCATCCCTGAACCAAAAGGAGGCCTAAGAGTACATCTGCCACCATCTTATAATGCTGTGACTGCAACCATAAAGCTTGTTTGCAGTCACGTAATTCTGATGACGCGCAAGATTCAGATGGAGGGCAGGAAGTGAAAAGCAGAATGGACGAGATGGAGCTAGTTTAGCCTGAACTGTGCTAGTTTAAACGATATTATGAGAAAAAGGGAAACAGAAAGTAAGCTATGTTGGACATGATCCTTATGTTAGGAAGAGTGATTTTTTTTTGATGAAGTGGTCACTGCACACACGCATGTTATCGGACTCCGCTCCTCCCGACCGCAGACAATGGTTCACAAGTCATTTTTTCCGGCGTTTTCTGTCAATTTCTTGCATATCCCCCCCCCCCCCATGAACAACAACTTTTGGTACTCAATAAAAACTCCTTGTGGTTTCTCAGTTAATGACGCCACACACAGGCATTTCGAAAGTTTGTGATAGTGCTTCCTATGTAGCAAATCACTTCCTGCCCTCCATCTGTAGTTCGTGGCGTCATATGCAAACAACTTATTCCCCAATCCTCTGTGAACAGTACACATGGCCATTGAAACTCTAGTAGGCGGTCATTCCCATTTGCATATGAAACTAATTGTTGGTTTCGGTCATTATGCAACTGTGCTGTTTATAAGGTTGGGGGATACCTGCAGTTCTTCCCACATCGTTTCTGCATCTCTGGAGCAGTGGGGAAACTGAGTTTTTTTTCCGGCCGCCAAATAAAGTCATGATATGTCAGTTGACATCAGTACATCGGGAAAAAAACTAGGTTAAAAAAGTACACTTAGAAGGGTTTCTGATACTCTAATGTACTCTAAACATGCATTTCAAAAAACATCCTCATTCCCTTGACTAAACTACATTTCTAATGATGGAAATGAGGTCAAACATCACTAACACAGAGGATTTTATGGAGGACCATACAGCGACTAGTGTGCAGCAATGTATTCTGGTACGTATAGGCGCTGTGGGAAAGACTGTGAGCAGGACAACACTTTCAACAATTTCTCTGTCAACATAGTACACAGTGATTTTAGACTTTACTGCTTCAGTCAACTACATTGCTCACCGGTACTGATTGCACATACACAAAACAATTGGGGAAATTTCCCTTTGAATTTTAACATTGGACTGAAACAGGGTTGGATCCAGAATCCTTTATCTATATCACACTTTGGAGGTCTATTGTCATTAGTTGATTTGGTTCGGCTAATGTTATAGTTTTGAATTCGTTGGTTTTGTTCACCAAATGTTAGTTACATTGATTCCTGAATCGTTATTTTGAGTTGTGGAATGCTGTAATGATTTTAGAAAGGTTTCCATCTTGGAATTTTATCTTCTGATGTTTTGTTTTCTGATGTGATTATTTGTTTGGTTAAAGGTCGTGTTTTGCACCTCTTTGCCACAGGACTTCATTGCTCTGCTACTTAATATTGTTTTCTGTTTTACTGAGTTAGCATGGGATTCAGGATAAGGGAAATTATTTTTATTTGTATTTCTGTTGGGGTGTGTGTGCTAGAGCTGATTATGAGCCGATTGTAAGGGAAAGTTTTAGCCAGTCATGTTACCATTCAGATTTCAAAAGAATGCAAAATTTTTATGGTGTGTTTCCATCAGATCTCTTTGCGACAGACCTGTGTCCTACATCGTATGTCCATACTTCTTACATACATATATCTATGTTATATATAAAACATTTTGGATTGCCTTGTTGCTGAAATGTGCTATACAAATAAATTTGCCTTGCCTTGCTTCAACATCATCATGTGATTACATCCTATTCGAATTTCCTTTTTTATCCTATAAATGTGTTTCCATTTCAATTTATTACATTTCTTTTTATCAGATAAAAAGTTTGTTCACCTCAGGTGAGCGTATAAAGTTTTATGTGAATTTTAGGGATTTTATTTGGTATTTGCCGTTTTTTTTTAATTCAAAATGACAAAATTCAAATAAAAATACTTAGATGGAAATGCGATTAGTGTTACCTTTCTCCATAAGTTGAGAAGTGAGGCACTGTGTCTGTCTTCTACTCAAGCAACTTGAGACTAGTGTGCATTTTGGAGCAAAAATACTAATGACTTAAACACTTAACAGAGCACTTCTATGAAATACAAACACAGGCACGCACACACACGCATATGAACGCACACTCACACAAACACACATACTCTCACCCACACACATAGACACCAACTCAAACACACATACTACACAGAATGCCGGATGATTCACAGAAGAAGTGAGAACTATTCACGGAATTTTTGGCAGAGACCGGTCTCTGCTCAGTGCCGTGAAATCCTCATTTCGGAGCGCTGCTCTTTGTAGCTAGCTAAGGATTCTCGGAGCAGCATTCTTCTCATTGTACAGGTCACCGAGACAGAGGCGGCCGACCTGAAAAGATCCTCGATGGGGAGAAACAATGGCTTAAGGCAGCCCATAAATGTCTCCTGTTCTGTTTCGGCCCATTGACTCCTTGCTTCCCTGCCAAGCAGGGCCCTGTCAGACCAGCCCCTCTCTCTAACAGCTTAATTAGCAGAAAAAGCGTTGATGTCCAGGCCTGAAATAAGAACAGAAAAGGCCCAAAAGCTGCTCTCTCCGCCTCTCATTGTCCCTAAGCTGTCGAGATGACAGAGTTCTGGCTTTTCTGTTGAAGTCAGCACAAATAAGACAACATTCCTACATGAAGAGCCTGACAACTGGCTGATGGACAAGCAAAGGGGTGTTCTTGACTTTGTTCTTTGCTGTTTTCGCACACAGTTTGACTTTAAAAAAATATACTTTTCCTAATCTAAATTTATCTCATTTTTCTTCATCCTATAAGGTTTGACAGTGTCCCCCTTCATTAATTTTAAACAATGTGGTATGCATATATGTGTCATATTTGGGTTGTTATTGTCTAGAGGAATTATTTTGTATTGTCATATGTATGGAAGTATGCTGTACAATTGATAGTCAGGGTGGTAAAAAATTCAGTGATGGAACTGTCGATAAATTATCCAAAGGGCTCTCCCCTTGTCAGAATATGTATGAAAATGCCAACTCAAAATTGGCAAAACCGCAATAAGCATTCAGAATTACAAAGAAGAGACACAATTATATCAACATGAATGGCTCACTTTTGTATGACGGAGTTATCGAGAACAGTAGACCGTCTTTCTCAAAAGTTACTTATTCTCAAACAAACTGTTGGGGATGCCTGTTTCAACCCTGGCTGATAATTAGCTCCAGGACACATGATCATTGGTGAACCAACAACAAAGACAATTATACACATGATAACTGGTAAAGTAGTCCAGGAGCCAGATCCAGTCCTCAGGATGTTTTCTGCTACCTCCCCCCTTTTTTTCCCCAATTGTATCTGGCCAATTACCCCTTTCTTTTGACCCGTCCCGGTCACTGCTCCATCCCCTCTGCCGAGCCGGGGAGGGATGCAGCCTACCTATCACATGTCCTGCAATACATGTGGAGTCGCCAGCCACTTCTTTTCACCTGACAGTGAGGAGTTTCACCAGCGGGACGTAGCACATGGGAGGATCATGCTATTCCCCCAGTTTCCCCTCCCCCCTAAACAGGCTCCCCAACTAACCAGAGCAGGCGCTAGTGTGGCGACCAGGACACATACCCACGTCCGGCTTCCCACCCACAGACGTGGCCAATTGTGTCTGTAGGGATTCCTGACCAAGCTGGAGGTAACATGGGGATTCGAACAGGCGATCCCCATGTTGGTAGGCAACGGAATAGACCACCATGCCACCTGGACGCTTGCAACCTTTTTTTTCACTATTATTTCCTGTTAGCCAATACCTTGGGCCATCACAAGTTGATAACAGCACCCCTAACTCATGGATGTTCGGTCTCAGGGGGCCCAAAACCCCTTTTTTGGGACATGTTTCTGGCTAAATGATGTAAAAGCAAATATTAAGCTACTATAATTGTGTAAATAGTCGTACAAGTATGAAATTTGACAGCGAGTATCCTGAAACAAAGGGGAAAGTAGCAAAATAAGATTGTGGGTCTCGCTGCCATTCTATTTTAAAATATCACTCACAACATTTCCAAAAAGACAAAATAAAATACTGTCAACTTGACAAATTCTCATCAAAAATTATTATTTTCCTGCATTTTATGGTGAATATCACTGCCTCACTTGTATATAGAAAACTTCCCAAGTTCATAAGCTTCAATTTGAGCCTAGGATGACCTTTCTATCTTGAAAATTACATTTGCTGTGGCAGAAATGCTTCACTATACATCAAATCAGAGAAAACAAGAATTTTCAGTCCCTAGTGTTCCAGGTGCAGATGGAGGCAAGCGTATTTCTTGCATCTAACAATATGTTCATATGTACTGCACCTACTGCTGTCTGAAGTGAAGAACATGAAAAGTGAACACTACAGCAGGAAAACAAATGCTTTTAAATGGTATTCAAAATATTTTTATGTTGATTTTTATGTTGTATATGCACAGAAAGCTTGTCCATAAAAATACACTAAAGGCACAGCAAGGAAAGTTTATTTGTATAGCACCTCATCATCGTGAGGTCATTCAAAGTGCTTTACAGGCAAAAGATAAAAAAAAGCATTACAAAAGCATAGAATAAGATAAATAGAAGTACAGACAAATTTTATAAAAGTACAGAAGTTTAAAACTGAGTTAGTAAAATAAATAAAAGTGCCATAAAAACCGATTAATTAAAAGTAACAATCGGAGCAGAATATGTAATAGCAAAATATACAAAACACACACACACACACACACACACACACACACACACACACACACACACACACACACACACAAACACCAAGAACTTTGCCAGTAGGCCGTTTTAAAAAGCACGTTTTTTTTAACCTTTTAAATGTATCCAGTGTGGGGGGCCTCTCTCACGTCCTCAGGCAGGGTGTTTATTATCATGTCTTTTATATAGTGTGGTGCAAGGCCATTTAGCACTTTGTATATAAGTAACAGAAATTTAAAATAGATTATAGTTTTTATGGGGAGCCAATGCAGAGATCTAAGAACAGGTGTAATGTGCTCATACTTTTTAGATCCGGTGAGAAGATGTGCTGCCGCATTTTGATTTAACTTTAGTTGGTGCACAACTGATTTTGGGAGGCCAGTGAATGGTCCATTACAGTAGTCCAGTCTACTTGTTATAAATGCTTGGATTAATTTCTCACAGTCTGATTTTGACAGAAAGCCCCTTAGTTTTGAAATGTTTTTAAGATGGTAGAAGGCTGATCTTGTGAGATGATTGATGTGGCTCTTAAAATTCAAGTAGTGCACAGTTACAACACAGACTGGCTTGAGTATCACCTAAGTACTTAACATTTAACAACAGACCTAGATAAACACTCTAAATACAGCCAAAGGGAGAAACAAAAACAGAAAATGCCAAAGACAGGAGTATCAAAATCCCTGGTGTCCACCTTTTAACCCCTTTAAAATCCTATTTTTTTTAGAAATTTCATCACTGGCATACCCAAATAAAAAAGCTTGTAACAGAAGAACTATAAGGCCAAAATGGATGTATGTCGACTCATTTGAAAGGCAACATGCTTAGTTCGTGAAAATGTGCTCATTTAATATGAAGCTAAAACACAACCTACATGACATCAGCTCAAACATGAAGGAAAAATCTTCTCTTTTTTTTGTTCTTGTCTTCTTTAAGTCATCTCTGAGTAGCATTAATCAGGCCATGCTCAAATGTTACAACAATGAAAATCCTTTTTTGTTTGGATAGAATTGATGTAGATGATCAGTAACACATCAGTTTCTTCATGATTTGAACAGATCTCAGGTAGATGTTCTTTTGACATCACTCCAGTATGAGATTCTATCTTGAGAGCTTGGCCAGCCTCTATGACGATGACAGGACTTCGGAGGATCTCTTCCATCATATCTGGAGCGCTCCAGTGCTTGAGAAGTAAATGAATGAGTAACTCATCAAAAACTGTCAAAGTCAGACCAAGACTGAAATTTTCATCATTCTCCTCTATTATGCCAAATCATTCACAGTTGACATTTAAGATTTAAGTTTCCTTTATTAGTCCCCCTGGTGAAATTCAGTTACTGCAAGTTAACCCATCCTAGCTGTGATCTGTGTAGCTGGGGGCAGTGGGCTGCTGCCTTCATGGTATCGCCTGGGGACCAACTCCAGTTCTCTTCCCATTGCCTTGGTCAGGGGCACAGACAGGAGTATAAACTCTAACATGCATGTTTCTTTTTGATGGTGGGGGAAACCGGAGCACCCGGAGAAAACCCACCATGGACACGGGAAGAACATGCAAACTCCACACAGAGGATGACCTGGGATGACCCCAAGGCTGGACAACTCCGGGGTTCAAACCCAGGACCTTCTTGCTGTGAGGTGACAGCACTAACCACTGGGCTACCGGGCCGCCCAATCTTCAACATGGGAAATAAGCTGATATCAACCAGCTGGCTGAAAATTATTCACAAGAACAAATATCTGCTCTACTTGCATGGCCCTGCATGCCTTCACTGGTGAAAAATGCAGTTCAGCATTCAAAGGCAAAGGAAAGGTACAATCGATCAAGTTTCTGAATCAGAATTCAAAATTCATGCAGATCTTTGCTGCAGTGGGGAACTCTTGGGAGCTTTATGATAAGCTTGTGCTCAGTGGTGCTGAAACGTTCACCTGTCGCCTCTATGGCTTTGGTCCTCAAGTGAAGCAAGTTGATAAGGCAAGAGAGATTAAGGTCAAGAAAATTTGTGGCTCAACCCTTGAGCTTCAACCAGGTCTCTCCATTGAACTTTCAAACTTTCCACTTTGCAAGAGGGTCCTCTTGCAGCACATGAAAAGAGTCAACCTCCAACTATGCATCTGGGAAAGGGCTCATGAACACTACCCAGAAATCCCATCACCTCTTGACCATGGGTTTCATGTCAACTCTGAAAATGGCAAGCTAGAACGCTTATGGTTTGAGGGTGACGTCAAAGCCCTCATTTATATCTTGGCGGAAAGAGGACTGACGAGGGTGACCTAGTTGATGAAATCCATACAAATATGAACGATGATGCGGAAGAGGATGAAAATTATATATATGATGTAGGGCTATCCTGAATACCATTTTTGGGCTCCGAAGCTTCGGTAGTAATCAACAGCGAATACTCAGAGCTTCAGTGGGAGATGGGGGGGGGGGTGACTGTGGAAGGAGTCAGCCAGACATTTCTGTTGTTGGCTGAGATGGATGGTTTAATTAAAGATATTAATTGTTAAGGATTCTGTTATTCTACAGTATTTTTGTTTGTATTGTTATTTGTTAATTTATTTAATAAAAAACATTTTCCAAAAGGCTTGGTGTGTTTTATGCATGTTTGTAATCCCGAGGGATTTGGTTGAACAGGGTCATATTTATGCACTTTTTGCAACATAACAGCTTGTGACAATTTTTTCTTATCACGGATAAATTATAGATCTACATAAATGCTCATTATAATAGGCTCCGAATCCGGGACAACACCCGAGAAAGCGTTGTGAAACAAGCGCAGAAACAGCATATTAGCGCCGAAAATTCAAGATTTATATTTACAAGACTTACATTTATTTAAAATTCTTTATTGTCATTTCTCGGTACTTGCATACGTTGAAATGAAAATTGTCCTCCGCATTCCGCATTTAACCCTTCCTACACACTAGGAGCAGTGAGGGGGGGGGGGGGACTCCAGTTCCAGATTCCGTCAGCTATTAGCCCAGCATTTCTCAAAGTGTGTGGCACCCCCCCCCCCCCCGGGGACACAGAGACACATGACAGTGGGGGGGGTGATTAGGGGAGGGGGAATGTAGTGCGGAACTACTGTTTTGACGTCGGAATCTTTTTCACTGCAAAACAATCAACAAAACGAGCTTTCATGTGACAAGAGTCTGTAGGTTCACAGAATGGAGAGATATTTGACAGGGACGAAAAGAAAGACAGTCAAGGCTCCCGAGACAAACAAGACAAAGTGCTTAGCTGATGGTAATCGACCAAAAACCAAGTTAAGAAAATATGACGAAGCCTAGATTGCTCTTGGGTTCACAGTGAATGTGGTGGGAGATGAGGAGAGACCAGTGTGTATTTTATGTCTGAAAACTCTGGCAGCAGGTAGGATGAGACCGAACAAATTAAGAAGACACTTGGAGACATTACAACTCAGTCACGTCAATAAGCCACTCGAGTTCTTTCAGAGAACTTGGTGCATACCGTCAGCAGGAACATTGCTTTGTAAAAGCTGCATCAGTGAACAACAAAGCACTAATGGCATCATACAAAGTCGCATACAGAATTGCCAAGTGCAAGAAACCACACACAATAGCAGTGGAGCTCATACTTACCATGGCTTTAGATATGGTGTAAACTATGTTTGATGAGACAAGTGCCGCAAAATTGAAGGCTGTCCCTCTGTCCAATGATACAGTTGCAAGATGTATGCGACATTTCAAATGACCTTGAAGGACAACTCATTGAAAAACTGAAAGACAAATGTTTCGCCTTACAATTGGACAAGGCTACTGACAGCAATAGAGACTTCTTGTTTATTGCTTATATTCGCTTTGTCATGTCAGTCACTGTGTGAGGATTTGCTGTTTGCAAGTACGTCCCAAGTAGAGTGACGGCTGATGGGCTCTTTAGGCTTCTTGACTGTTACCTGACAGAACATGGGCTGAAATCGGAGAACTGTGCGGGCATTTGCACGGATGGTGCACAGACCGTGGCAGGGAAAACGAAGGGATTGCAGGCACTAATCAAGAGCGTCTCACCAAATGCGCAATGGATGCACTGTGTCATACACAGAGAAGTGCTAGCATCAAGACAGATTAGCCCTAGGTTTTGACCAATGTTGCTAGCGTGGTCGATTTCATCAAAACAAGACCCCTGAGAGCTTGGCTGTTCTCGGCACTTTGTGAGGAAATGGGAGCTGAACATTCAGCTGTTATTGTTTCACAGCAAGGCTACGTGGCTCTCGTGAGGTAAAGTGTTGTCGTGAGTCTTTGAGCTCAGAGAGGAAATTCAGGTGTTTCTGGAGGAGGAGCGTATGCATGAAGTTGCAAGCAAATTTAGTGATGAACATTTCTGATGAAACTGGCCGATCCCAGTGATATATTTGGGAAGCTGAATGAATTAAATCTTCAGCTTCAAAGCAGAGACAAGCACCTTCCTCACCTGGCAGACAAGATCAGTGTATTCACTCAAAAGCTTGAGATGTGGGGCAGATTACTTGATCAAGGAAATACTGATTTCTTTGAGAATCTGAGTGAATTTGTTGAAACTAGTGATTCTGGAGCCACCGCAGTGATTTCATGTCTTAAGGAGCACATCTCTCCCCTGAGAGGATTCTTTCAAAAATACTTCCCAAACAACAGTGCTCAGTATGACTGGGTGACAGATCCATTCAATGCAGCAGCACCTGCTGTTTTCAGCTTTGCTGAAGAGGACCAGTTCATCGAGATGACATCTGACTACACCCTGAGGCTGAGCTTTACAGCTCAGACACCGAGTGAATTCTGGCTTGGTATGGAGAGGGAGTATCCACTCATAGGACAGAGGGCATTCTTCTTCCCTTCACCACATCCTATCTCTGTGAGATGGACTTTTCTGCTGTGGCCTCACTTAAAGTACAGACCTAAGCTTAACGTTGAGCATGACTTGAGAGTGGAAGTATCAAGCCTTCAACCCCGTTTTGAAAAGATATCCAGTGCAAAACAGGCTCATTGCAGCCGCTATACAAATAAAATTGACTTGACTAATGCAGTGATAAGACTTGAGCTCTCGCAATGGACTTGCTCGTAGTTTTCCCCAAATATCTGCATTCCTTTTTTTGCACAAATTTAACTTTATGGTTATTGTTCTAGCAAAGTGATTTTTAAATTTTATTTGGTTTCTCTCTTTTTTGAAAATGCACACAGACTGATGGAGCAATCTAGTGACAAATGTCACAAAAAGAGGTTTGATAAAGTTAATGTGGAACTTGCATTTGTTATTTGAACAACAGAAATTGCTGAAAGGAAACTGTTCATGAGCTTGATGTTATTTAAATAAAGTTAAACTTGGCCCATTTTGTCACCATTTTGTTGGGGCTGGGGGCATGAAAAATTTTCTCCCTCCAAAGGGGAGCATGACAGAAAAAGTTTGAGAACCACTCTAGGCTACTAAGCTTATGTCTATAATGTTTTACAACCTGAACCACACACAGAAATACAAAACACGCTTATTTCTGTTATAACAACAATGTTTTAATGAGATAGCCTTAACAAATTATTATTGGGCTTTTTTTATGCCATTACTTGCCTTAGCCCCAGATGTTCTCACATTTTAACTATTCGGATCAGTTGCAACTATTTTCAAAGCAAGTAAATCCACATTTTTATCATGTTGTAACGTTAGTTTAAACGGCGGATAAAAGCAGCTTGATCATGGCGACTGGAAAACAGACATGAACTAAGCTAATTTTGCTAGCTAATATAGTCTCGGTTTTTTACACCGTATAAGAATAGCCAACTACTTACAGCATTCAGGTGATTTATCATGCCTGTTGTGGCACCTTGGTAGGGCAGTTTCAAACTGCATATTTGGCACGCTGCCTTGTCGTCGCTCAATTTAAAGTGTCGCCACACAGCTGAGGTCTTAGGCATTCTGGCTTCCCTCTAAAGGTCAAGGTGAACTGAAACGTGACGTCACTGCTGTGCGTGAGAGAAGGAACTCAGGCGCCGCAGTCAGCTGCGGTGAAATATATATATCCACATTTTAACATTGCAATTAAGAAACACAACTATAGAACAAGAATGGGCTGACAAATGTTATTTTGCAGTTCGCCTTTACTGATAGCCTACAGCTAGCCAAAAAAACCAAAAACGGACAACCCCCCACCCCACCCCCGAGCATCTGAATCCCAAAATTGAAACAGAATACCTACCCAACGGGCAAATATTCGAATACTCGGGTATTCATGTCCAGCCTTAATGTGATGATAATTAACCTGTTAAAATCCACCGGATCAGGGTTAGGGTTTGGGGACGCCAGTGACACCACAAACTAAAAACTCACTAGCTCTAACAAAGTTGGGCCCACAGGTCTAAAATTTTACACAGATGTAGCTGACATGATGCAAAGGGTATGTGGTGATTTTCATAGTTGCAACATTGGGCATGGCCTCGTTAATGCTACTCAAATGACTAACTGAAAAAATGAGAACCAAAAAAAAGTTTTTTCCCTCATGCTTAATGTGATATTGTGTAGGTCGTGTTTTAGCCCCATACTAAAAGAGCACCTTTTCACAAACTAAAGCATGTTGCCTTTCAAATGAGTCCCCATACATCCATTCTGGCCTTCTTCTGTTACATGCTTTTTTATTTGGGTATGCCAAGTGACGAAATAAAAAAAAAAGTTTTTAAAGGGGTTAAAAGGTGGACACCAGGGACTTTGATACTCCTGTCTTTGGCATTTTCTATTGTTGTTTCTCCCTTTGACTGCATTAAGAGTGTTTATCTAGGTCTGTTGTTAAATGTTAAGTACTTAGGTGCCCATTGATTTGCAGTATTCATAATTATTGATGTTTGACTTCTTGATCAAGTGGCAGTCATACTAGTCTGTACTGTAACTGTACACTACTCGAGTGTATTGGTTTGGACAAGCAAGCTATCTGTGCATATACAACATAAAAATACATTGAATACCATTTAAAAGCATTTTTTTTCCTATTGTAGTTTTCACTTTTCATGTTCTTCACTTCAGATAGCAGTAGTGGCAGTACATATGAACATGTTGCTAGATGCAAGAGATATGCTTACCCCCATCTGGAAGACTATCCATCCAGCCATTACCCAAACCGCTTATCCTGATCTCAGGGTCGCAGCAAAGACTAGTGACTGAAAATTCTGGTTTCTCTGATTTGAGGTATAGTGAAGTATTTCCGCAACAGCAAATGTAATTTCCAAGGTAGAAAGGTCACCTTGCCTCAAACTGAAGCTTATGAACTTGAGCTTATGAACAATGTACTGTATACATTTACCACTTCTTGTTCACCCTTTTCCGTTTCAGAAGTTGCATATTTTTATGACTAAAAGTTACAATCCTAAAGATTTACATGCAAGCATATTTTCATACCAGATATGATTATCTTTTTATTTATATTCTCAGAGATAGTAACTGGGGCCCAAAGAAGACATGGGAGCAAGTAAAATTAAAATATAAAAACGTTCTACTGCCCACAGAACACTAATTTGTTACTGTCATAAATAAAAAGAAGTTCAATGTTGTTGTTTTAAAAAAAAAACTCAGATTTTACCTCCGCAGAAGAGCTGACCCTTCAGCAGAATACCCATGGGCCAATAGTGGAGGGCATACTATATATACACGTATATACGTACACTACCGTTCAAAAGTTTGGGATCACCCAAACAATTTTGTGTTTTCCATGAAAAGTCACACTTATTCACCACCATATGTTGTGAAATGAATAGAAAATAGAGTCAAGACATTGACAAGGTTAGAAATAATGATTTGTATTTGAAATAAGATTTTTTTTACATCAAACTTTGCTTTCGTCAAAGAATCCTCCATTTGCAGCAATTACAGCATTGCAGACCTTTGGCATTCTAGCTGTTAATTTGTTGAGGTAATCTGGAGAAATTGCACCCCACGCTTCCAGAAGCAGCTCCCACAAGTTGGATTGGTTGGATGGGCACTTCTTTGAGCAGATTGAGTTTCTGGAGCATCACATTTGTGGAGTCAATTAAACGCTCAAAATGGCCAGAAAAAGAGAACTTTCATCTGAAACTCGACAGTCTATTCTTGTTCTTAGAAATGAAGGCTATTCCATGCGAGAAATTGCTAAGAAATTGAAGATTTCCTACACCGGTGTGTACTACTCCCTTCAGAGGACAGCACAAAAAGGCTCTAACCAGAGTAGAAAAAGAAGTGGGAGGCCGCGTTGCACAACTGAGCAAGAAGATAAGTACATTAGAGTCTCTAGTTTGAGAAACAGACGCCTCACAGGTCCCCAACTGGCATCTTCATTAAATAGTACCTGTTAGAGCCTGTTTGTGCTGTCCTCTGAAGGGAGTAGTACACACCGGTGTAGGAAATCTTCAATTTCTTAGCAATTTCTCGCATGGAATAGCCTTCATTTCTAAGAACAAGAATAGACTGTCGAGTTTCAGATGAAAGTTCTCTTTTTCTGGCCATTTTGAGCGTTTAATTGACCCCACAAATGTGATGCTCCAGAAACTCAATCTGCTCAAAGAAGTGCCCATCCAACCAATCCAACTTGTGGGAGCTGCTTCTGGAAGCGTGGGGTGCAATTTCTCCAGATTACCTCAACAAATTAACAGCTAGAATGCCAAAGGTCTGCAATGCTGTAATTGCTGCAAATGGAGGATTCTTTGACGAAAGCAAAGTTTGATGTAAAAAAAATCTTATTTCAAATACAAATCATTATTTCTTACCTTGTCAATGTCTTGACTCTATTTTCTATTCATTTCACAACATATGGTGGTGAATAAGTGTGACTTTTCATGGAAAACAAGAAATTTTTCGGGTGATCCCAAACTTTTGAACGGTAGTGTATATACGTATATTCCGGGGAAAAAAGCACTTTTGAAGCCACCATGGACCCAGTGAATGAGCACTTTTATCTACACCATTGATGGTTTCCAGATAAATATATATATATATATATATATATATATATATATATATATATATATATATATATATATATAGTTTGCGCTGTCACTTCACAGCAAGAAGGGCCTGGGTTCAAACCCCAGAGTTGTCCAACCCTGGGGGGGGCGGGGGGGCATCTCAGGTCGTCCTCTGTGTGGAGTTTGCGTGTTCTCCCTGTGTCTGCAGTGGGTTTTCTCCGGGTCCTTCGGTTTCCCCCACCATCAAAAGAAACATGCATGTTAGGGGCAATACTCCTGTCTGTGCCCCTGAGCAAGGCAATGGGAAAAGAAATGAAGTTGGTCCCGGAGTGCAGCATGAAGGCAGCAGCCCACTGCTCCTAGCTACACAGACCACGGCTAGGATGGGTTGATTTGCAGTAACTGAATTTTCCCAAGGGGATTAATAAAGGAAACTTACTTAATCTTAATAACTTAATATACCTGGGGGCAGTTCCTCTGAGCCACTGCCAGGATGCAGCAGCAGCACATTAGCGGTGAATGAAATTCACAGTAATTTTTGCTCAATGTTTCACAGGCGTTGTTTTTTTTTTCTTATGCTGTATGTGCCAACACTCCTGCCAGTGCCTTGGCAAGATGGGGATCTTTCTGATGTAAGTTGTGTCTGAAATGGGGTTTTTTTTTCAAGCTTTTTATTTTTATTTTCACTGCTGGATGACTGTGAAGACACTATTTCTGACTGCTCTCACAGTGAGGTAGGTCGTTATTTAGTCTTCCATTCAGCAATACAAAATGCAACTCAGTGTAGCCACTGCAATCTGGACTGCAGGAGTCCAGTACCACCCCTTTGGATAACACAGGGCCAGCTGGTCTGTCCGCTGAGAAAAGGGATGAAGAAGAGAGTTCAAACTGGGCTCATGTTAAAATCACTAATGCAGTTGAATAACTGTAAAATTTTGAATAACTATTTTTGAAATCCATGAGTATGAGGAGGATGTTCATTCCTTATATAAGAAATACCTGAAACAGGACACTCAGTACTGTGTCTTCAAAATGAATGAAATAAAAAAAAAGTAAAAGATACAGTTACTTAAAAAACAGCTTGTAAGTAGTGATGCAAAGCCTCAAACCATTAAACATAGTTTTAATGGTTTGAGGCTTCACTTAACCTTAACTTTTCTTCCATTGCAGACAGAACATCAATACAAATTGAATAAACTTTTCTGGGGTGCGGGGGTATTTTTTATTTAAAAAGAAAAGAAGAAGTTGCCAACACAGTTCATGACTATATGGTCATGAAAAAATATTGGACCACAATTCTGTCGCTTGCAGCCTTGCCACAGGGTTGGTCAAGGAGCCCCAGCTCAAGGTCATCATCAGACTGTACCTCCGCCACAGGGGCCCTCTCCTTCCTTATGGAGGCCACATTGTGAAATACAGAACATGCGACAGTTATGGTACATGCCTTGACAGGTGTAGCCCTCCGACTGTGAAGGCATTTTAATTCATATTAAAAAACTGTCAGGGTTGGATCCTAAAGGATCCTGGCTGGAAATGATTTCCTACAAGCTGGCTAACCTTGAATAAACCTGCACTTTTGCTGGTTTGAGCTTAAAGACTTGTTGCTCCGACAACGTGCCCCGGCTAATTCTGAGCCAGCTTCGCACAATGTAAAAATCCAGGCTCATGCCAAATCGCCAACAATCAAGTCCAGCTAACCCAGTTATCCACGTATGAAGAACGGGGCCTGGATTGAAGACTATATGGAACCAGTGGACAACGTGTCCAACCACACCAAAACCCCCAGTTTCAACTAAGTAATGGAACAAATTAAATATGAGAAACTTTAAACTTAATTTGGTGTGATTTGCCTCTAATGGATGAATGCCTTCTTAATGTGGATGTTTGCTTATAGTGGATATATATATGCGGAATCACATTTTATCATCAAGAACTTCTGGGGCCATAGCTCTTGCATTTGAAATTAAAAAAAAAAATGCACATTGCATACTTAGCATGTGAAATTATACTGATTTCAAACGTATCTTTTTGAAATAAATGAAAACTAAAATGTGTACCTTTGGCAAAACATGAATCTAAAAAACACATTAATGCAAACATTTAACTGTAGTATGAGATTACGTTCTGGAAGTCACAGGAAAGTGCATTAAAATCAATACCAAAACAGGCACTTAAATATATATTTTAAAAGCCCGTAAGGGCACAGGGTAGAAAGATATACCCTTACATTCCAAAGGGGTAAATCCTTTGTGAAAAGCTGTCCGGCAGGAGGCTTTGGTCTGAACTCAATATGATTTTCATTTTTCATGATAATGGTGATGGTGATGATGATAATGCAGTTTGTATTGTGATGCTAATTTGAGTTCCTGGAGTCGTGGGGAGTCTGTGAGGGTAGACGCTACATTGGTGCTCACCACACTGGCTTTGAACCTCCCTCTGCCTGTCTGTCTGACTGACTGACTGACTGACTGACTGACTGACCTCTGTGCCTGACTGAATGACTGTCTGTCTTTCAGTCTGTCTTCCTGCATGTCCACCTATCTAAGCATCTCTTTCAGCAAGGCTCTGAGTAACCGAGTCTCTGCTTTACTGCCTTTTGCTCTCTTATATGTGATGGTGTAATAAGCCACTTGTTAATATGTCTCTATCAATATCTGCATGTCTTTCTAATATTCTCTCTGTCTGTTTCCTCTGTCTGTCCAGCAGTCTCCCATACCAGACTTCTGTAGTTCATTCAGTCACCCCCCCGACCTCTTTCATCAGTCCTCTCCATATCTCTCTCCATTCGTTCCTTATATAGGCTTGCCCCTTTTGCGGTCGGTCTGTCTGTCTGTCTGTCTGTCTGTCTGTCTGTGCCCCAACTTTCCATATCTCCACCGTGTCACTCTTTGTTCAGTTCCTTTTATCCGCGGTTCACATCAAACACTGGCACCAGATTGATTCTCATGTGAACAAGGCTGCAGCGGGAGGCCAGGGACCTTCCCTCCCCAGGCTTTGAAGCCCCCCTCCTGGCCTGATCACTGCCCCCCACTTCCCCTATCCCCATTCCCACCACCACCAACAACAACCCTGTCAGAGGATGAACCAAGGACATTGTAAAACACACCGCCTTTCCCTTGGCAGTGTCAGAGGTGATGGTACCACTCCCAGCACAGTCTCAAAGACGCCCCTCTGTTCCAGGCCCCACCCTGGGTCTCCATGGAAAGTCACCTGGAGACATAGAGGTGTGCCGTGCATAACAACAGTGTTGGGTTAGTCCCGTGGATTTTTGTGTACTCGGTGTTATACTCAGTAACATTGAGTGTGTGTGTTGAATGAGAGTCCATCTGCCGTAGTGGGTGGGTACGTAATTGTTGTTTTCCATCTCACAAAGTGTGAATCGTACAGTGTTAGGTCCTTCACATAGGGTGTGAGACTCACTATCCGGTTATCATGATGAACTGGGGAGTGTTTGGTTGCTAGTAGTGCTACTGAGCAAAGTGGGTTCCTGTACCGTAACCAAAACACTAACTTCATCCACAAGCCGCTGCGCTATTGGAGTCATCTAAACGTGGAAAGTTAGATATTGTGAGCTTCTTTGAAGCTTATAACTCCCATCAACATAGTCAGTGGGGGTGTCCGGGTAGCGTAGCGGTCTATTCCGTTGCCAACCAACACAGGGATCGCCGGTTCGAATCCCCGTGTTACCTCTGGCTTGGTCGGGCGTCCCTACAGACACAATTGGCCATGTCTGTGGGTGGGAAGCCAGATGTGGGTATGTGTCCTGGTCGCTGCACTAGCACCTCCTCTGGTCGGTCGGGGCACCTGTTCGGGGGGGAACGGGGGGGCGTGATCCTCCCATGCACTACATCCCCCTGGCGAAACTCCTCACTGTCAGGGGAAAAGTGGCTGGCGACTCCACATGTATCGGAGGAGGCATGTGGTAGTCTGCAGCCCCCCCCGGACCGGCAGTGGGGGTGCAGCAGTGACCGGGACGGCTCAGAAGAGTGGGATAATTGGCCAAGTACTATTGGGGACAAAAAGGGGGACAAAAAACAAACAAACACAACTGTATGTTCCTGACCAGTGTTCATCGGTCAGGATGTTAACAGGTCCAGTAAAAGTTATTTATTACTGAATGACTCAGTGATTATGAATAAATATTTTCAACTCCAGCTCATACGACTGAGGAGAACAGTATACATATCAATATATCACTTTTTGACATGTCATGGTTTCATGGAGTGCTCAGATTTTAAATGGTGCGGTGAAGTTGCAGGGGATCACCTTGGAGACCCTCAGATATGAAATTGTCTGCATCCATATGTCTTTTATGTCCTATATTTTTATTGTATTTTGTTGTTTTATCTTGACTATGTGCATTATTTTATCCTTTTATGTAAGGCACCTTGTAATGCTCTTTAGAAAGGTGTGCTATTATTATTATTATCATTATTACTATTATCACTACTATTATTATTATTATTTGTGACTGGTGTCCGCTACTGTCCACCTTGACAATTAGACACATGTAATCTTTCCCTGTCTATCTTTCAGTGGTGCTGGATTTCTCATAATATGCATGAACCCCCCCCCCCCCATAAGACCTGCAAGGCCTTGCTTCAGTGTGTGTTTGTGTGCACGTGTGTGTGTGTGTGCACGCATATGTGTTTGTATGCCAACATGTCAGATTGCAAATATTTTAGCATTTTTTAAACATTTCTTTGTCTGTAAACTGCTCTACAACCATTGCACCTTGGTTTAATTTCATTTGTATTTTACCTTTTATTCTTCTTTCGCTGAGGGTTCATGTTCTTACCAGTGGTTCTGGGTATAAAAGAGCTGAACAAATATAACCGTTAAAACTGAAATACACATGGTCGTTGCGGTGAACTTACACTTCTTGTCTAGCCAGGGCTTTGATGACCCGTCAATAAATTCACCGGAAACAAGTGATGTTGTGACTTTTTCACTGTTTCTTTTTCAATTGGACGGTCAACCATGAAGTTCAGTCTTGGGACAGCCCTGTGCCTAACTGCGCCAGCATTGTCAATTTGACGACTGCGTGAAGACATAGAGCCCACATAACTTATTTCTTTAACAGCCAGCCTCTTTGATAGCAGTCGAGGCTCAACCATATTTAACCCTTCTGTGTCAGACCACCCGCTAGTGTCTGGGCCTCTGGCGGCCCATTCACCACTGCCAGCACCGACAAACTGACCAAATATGACGAAGAGCCGGGCCGCAGACGAGCCGCACCATTTATTCCTCTTTGAACCCAAACATCTTTATCAGATGTGTTGTGTGTTCCCTCACAAAGGCTCTGGGGGCCACAATGCCACAGCAGCAGCATAAAGCATGTCTTAGATTTGAGCTGGTTGGGTTTTACATGGAGACCACCCCCACCCCTCCCTTCCCAAGCTTAAACCCACTTGTTCCCAGGTTATATCGCACATGGGGTCCAGGGGTGTAACTGAAAAGTAGGATAAGGTTTTAAACCTGATTTGGCCACTTTTGTTTGGTTTGATTTATGTCACAAACTTATCGGTGGGACAAGCCTATTTGTGGAGCCCTTGGCGACATGGACTTGAAGATATATGTTCATGGCTATAAGTAGCTAAAGTGTTATGAGAACATGAATAATTCATAAAACTAGGTACACACAGCAGGCTTCTTATAATACTCTGATTGGGCAACCAAGGACTTTCAGATCCCAAATCTGAGCCCTGACACTGAATCTAAAACTATCATGACTGACAGTATTGTAAGCTCTGGATCACAAATTGCTCAAACTGGGTAAGTTTTCCAGTGTCGCTGAAGACAAACTACTCTTTCTTTGTGTAAATACATACAATGAAATACATTCTCTGCATTTAACCCATCCTATTGTAAAGCAGCAGTGGGCAGCTGCAGCGCCCAGGGACCAACTCCAGTTCTTCGTTGAGCTGCGCCCGAGGAGGAAACACCGAGGGTGGAACAGGATGCAGAAGCGGGGCAGGCTAAGCTAACTGCTAGCCCATGCAGACCGGCAGTTCCGACAGTCACCCTGGCATTCGCTCTCTTGGACAGTGTTTTTTTTTTTTCATATGTTGGCTATATGTGTTTTTGTAGTTTTTTTTTGTAGTTTGGATATACGTGTTCTTGTAGTTTAGATATATGTGTTCTTATAGTTTGGATGTGTTTTTGTCTTTGTGTTGCACTGCTGTGGGCTGGGGGAAACAATATTTCATTCCATTTAATGTGCGCAGGTGCATGGAATGAAATGCCAAATAAATGTTCCTGATTCCTGATTCTTTGCATTGCCTTGTTCAGGGGCACAGACAAGAGTATTAACCCTAACATGCGTGTCTTTTTGATGGCAGGATGAAACCAGAGCACCCGGAGGAAACCCATGCAGACATGAGGAGAACATGCAAACTCCACAGAGAAAGGACCTGGGACGACCTGGGGTTCGAACCCAGGACCTACTTGCTGTGCTGTGGGGCAACAGTGCTATCCACTAGGCCATGTGCTGCCCCCTCCACACACAAAAAAGTACTCCAAAATATTGAACAGTGAGAGGGGCTTAAAGTTTTTTTGTGCAATATTTTGGTTTTCTTGCAGCACAATATGACTAGTAAAATATCAGGAAGAGTTGCTTAAATACAATTTTTTAAATCTTGGGTCTTATTTTCGTAGCCTTTGCCATTGTGCATATCAGTTACGATATCATTTTACTCACCGGCTTCATTTTGGACATTTTGCATGCGGGACAACTGCTGGACACATAAACCAAATCACAAAGGCAAAAAAAAAAAAAAAAAAAAAAAAAAACTAAAACAAGACCCAGGTCATTAAAAAAAGAACAGAATCACTCTTTAGTGGTAGTGACTGAAAGAAAGCAAACTACTACTGCTCCTTTACTCCCCATTTTAAATCCAAATTGAGAGTACTTGAAGCTGATTTCACAGCATGTACTTGTTTTTTTATAATCTGGTTGTAATTTACTTTTTTTCTAAATTTTTTTGTCTTTTGTTTGTGTTTTCAAATGTGTAATTTTGCAACTGTGTGATTTTGTATCTATGCTTTCTAATTGCTGCTGCCTACCTTGGCCAGGTCTCCCTTGAAAAAGAGGTTTCTAATCTCAACGGGATCCTCCTGGTTAAATAAAGGTTAAATAAAAAATCTAAAAAAAAAAGATTGCTGCATTCAAAGTCACCAGAGCTGGGCTAGCTGAGTTGTTGTCGTTTCTTGATGTCCCGCCTTCTCCAAAAGACTTGAGTCGTGCTCCCAGTCCTCAGAGTACGATGCAGTGAATGATCACTACCGAGGGATCTGAAAACGATAGATGTTGGTAATTACACTGTGTATGCTGTATCACACTGTTCCATTTTGTTTGTCCTGCTAGCTTTGATTTGTTGTTGAAATTGTCGTTGTCAGGTGAGGATTCTAGTAGAATCACAAATAGGACCTTTGAGACAGTGAAAGAAAATTATTGCAAAGTTTCCTCTGTTCCTCTGCTCTGGGGGTGAAAACATTCCCCTTTCCAATGTTTTAATTGTTTAGAAAATAATAAAATCTTTGAATCAGGCAAAGGGTTCAAAGGTTGGACTCAACAATTCAGAAAACAACACTCCATCTTGAGAGGAAAATGATCTATTTTCACTGCCAGTGCAACTCTTATGCAAGTTTACTCTATTCTACTTTTTCTCACTCCTTCTTTCTCACCCCCCCCCCCCTGTCTATTTCCTCGGTCTTCACCGTGTTGTCTTGTGATGACCTTTGTCGATTGACTCTAAGTGGTCTCAGATGACCGGAGGGCCGCTGGACAATCCCATTGGATTAATAATTACTCTTGGTCCACAGGGAAGGATCGCTGACCCCGAGCACAGCACAGCAAGGCATGGGCGGCCCACATCACAGCTGATAAATGACACAGACGTCATGGCTTTTCTCGTCAGTTCATTTTGAATGGAGAGGGCAATAAGTGTTCCCTTTTGTATCAGGTTATAGGAAAACAAAGACCCCGAGAATGAGTATTTATAATAGGGGTTAACAGTTGGACTTAGGTCATGATGCAAAGATGTTTGCAGTGATAGGTTGTGTTGTTATTCTATGTTAAGTACACTGTGAGAGCCATGAAATTGGAGTAAAATTCCATGTGTGTGCAAACCTGCACGGCCAATAAACCCGATTCTGATTCTGATTCTGATGGGTCTGTCAGGGAGCCAACAGTATGTGGAAATCATAAATTCCTCATAATGTCATGCTTACAGCGATGCATCTGTGTATCATCATAGTTTTAAAAACAGATGCAGGTGGTCATTCTGGTGGCCCAGCCTGGTAAAATACATACTATCCAATGTTTGAATCGGGCCTCAGACCTTTGGTGTCTTCCCCTTCTCTCTTTACCCACTATTTCCTGTCCATCTTTACGTTCTTGTCTAATAAAGGCTAAATTGCCATCCAAAAAAAAACAAAAACCAAAACCCATTAAAAAACAGTGGCAGCTTTGAATGTTTCAGTAACACTAAACCAGAGAGAAAGTGACAAAGTATTCTGCTCTCCTGGGACGAACACACAAATGTTTTAACTGTTTTCTATGTGCGTATGAGTGTGTGCATGTATGTGTTTGTGTGTGTCTGCGTGCTAGAGTGACACAATACTGCTTGGAGAAGGGGAGAAGAAGAGATAAAATAGGATAGAGAGAAAAGACAGAGACAGAGGGAGAAAGTCGTGCAGAGAGTAAACGGCGGACTGCCACAGGAACAGAGAGAAAGAGGCCGTGGCTTTCCTCGGGGATGAACATTAATAATGCTCCTGTTTACAAAAGAGCCTCTGAGATCAGAGACATCACCTCCATTGTCCGAGCAGCTCCTACTGACACCAGCCGCTCTGCTGAAGGAAGAATAAGAAGAATAGAGGAGCATAACCTGGCCGCTCACCAAGACCCTCTTTTTAGAATACACAATAGGCTGTGGTCCTCCGCCATGCCCTTTGAGTCGTATTTGATATACCAAGAGGCAGAGGTAAAGGATAATCTCTTTGGCTTAAAACTGACTCTAGGCCAGCTTGAATCAGTGTGAGCCATTGCAGTCTACACAGCATCTGTAGCGTATTGTCAAGTATTATCTGTGTAAATTCTCATACACAGTTAATTCCTTTCTGTGTATCACATGCAATCATTTGTTTGGATACACATTGATTTAATATGCAAATTATCAACACTAAAAAAAATCCACAAACGGAAATGTGAATGGAACAAGCCGGTCCCAGCCGGATCATGTGCACGGGTCAGTGATAGCAGCAACACTGCTAATGAATTTATTGCCAACCACAAAAAAAAAGAACATGGCCTTACTGAAAAGGAAGTATATGACATGTTCAAATTGATCTGACTAGTGTTTATTTTTCACTATTGCATTTGAGTTGGACATCTTTGCTGGCTTTAACTGTAATGGTAAAAATGCTGTGAGGTTTGACTGACATTGCTAGTCTGTAGTCTGTTACTCTATGGTATGAGTTGAATAAAACTTGTAACCTTAGCTTGCCAGTTTACATTTTTGATTTATTTTGCTTCAATGTCTTCTACAATGTTTAACAGACTACTGCTTATATATAAAAATGTGTGTGTGTGTGTATGTATATATATAAATGTACGTATATATATGATTTTACGTATATATATATGTGTGTTTAATGTATATATGCATACATGTGTATGTGTGTGTGTGTATACACACACACACACATTAAAACTGTTTTCCTGTATCTGTGCTGACATATATAGCAATAGTTATGCTATCCCCTTAAGGAGACTGCACGATATTTTCGTCTTTCACGATGGTCACCATGCCAGATCAGGCCATGAATTCTTAACGTGTCTTGGCCGGGAGACTGGCAACACTGCAAGTATGACCCCGACCAATCATCGTATGCTGCCTTTCACGATCTTGTGCGAGTTCATAGGTCGTCGGGGAGGCGGGTCAATAAAACGTCAGTCATGGCTACAGAAACGCCCTGTGCTATGCTGGCGGTCTTGTGTTGCGAAACGAAAAAGAAAAGAAAGAAAAAAGCGATTGTGGACGCTGTTGTGGCTAGTGCTACTGGAGAATGATAACCTAGCATAGCTTACTTACTCACCGGGTTGGGTTTGGAGCACTCATTCCACGCAGAGTGTGGGGCCAGCCCCTTTCTCCTCCTTAAGACACCTGTAGCTGGCACAGCGAAATCATCCAGTTCAAAATGCCGACTACACACTTTTGTAGTGTTGGTGACGGTAAATGCATCCCTCCGAATCTTCGCTAGCCACTTAGCTCTTTCCTCGCGGTTACCAGGGGATGAATGGAAACGTAAAAGAGAATTGTAGCGCGCCGAATTCGCACACCGTGGTACCCAACAGTGCACAGCGGAGCTTGACTCACGGCGTTGATACTTGAACGCCCTTTTTTGCCCTGTTTGATTCATTGATTTTTCGGATGAAATTAAGATTTCGGACGGATAAATTAGCAGCTAACTAATGATTCAGTAGGACATAAGCATCCGGCTGTACCGGAAGTTCTTATGCAAACCGACACACCCGGAAGTACCGCAGCGCGGCATTAATGCACCGAGCCTATTGGCCGTGTCTGCGGGCGGGAAGTCGGATGTGGGTATGTGTCCTGGTCGCTGGACTAGCGCCTCCTCTGGTCGGTCGGGACGCCTGTTCGGGGGGGGGGGGGACTGGGGAGAGAAAAATTCTGACATGCTAGACTTTTTGTCGAAGTGTCGTGGGGGCAAACAAGATGCCACATCACTGTTCTTCAGTTATGTCACTACCCAGGGTAAAGACGACTGTTCGTTCCCGATGTTCACAATTGGACCCGACGCTGGAAATTTGTCGGTGACGACTCGACAAAATCGTGTAAAAATCGGGTTGAAATCGTGTAGTCTGATCCTGGCATTAGAGAGTGCTAAGTTCAGTTCGGTCTGTCTACAAACAGGACAACTTATAACGTTTTGTTTTTGTTTTTTGTTTTTTGGGCTTGACATTGCATTTATTATAATGTTTATTTTCAAGTTGCAGCTGTTCATTTATGCATTTGACTATATGCTGTAGGAGTAATTTTCATGTTTACATTTTATTTGGATTTAGGTTTTGCTGAAAACTCTACCAGTTCATATTTTACCCAGGGAAAGGCAACTATGAAGTAACTCAATTTCATGTGTTCAAGTGCACCTGAGAAGACCTGCAGATGGGGGGGGGGGGAAATCTTGGACTGTTTTTAATCCATACCGTCAAAACAAAGGTATGCATAAACTTGAATGTATGAATGAATGTAAATAACCATTTAACTCATGCTTAGATGTCACATACTGTGCATTAGTTTCTAAAAATGTCTGACTAAACTGCTTAAATAAGTCACGATAATCAAGCTTTCACCATACCGCAGAAGCAGATTGGGACAGTAAACAATGGTCACAAATCATTAATACTAGTACACTGTGTGAAGCCGGCAGGGCGTTACAATGGATGTACAAAAAGGGCAATAAAACACAATGTGAAGCAGGGGAAATATGGATGACCGAAAAAGACCATTTTGAATTCAGTGAAATGATGGACCCGCTGGACCCCGCTGTTACTATCGCAGAGGACATGCATCATTACTCTCCCTCGAATACACTGGCCCCTCTCCGATAAATATGCAGCCGTTCTAATGAGATAAATCACTGAAACAGAAGCAGGTTAACACATTAATACAGCCTATCATTACACATTTCATTTGCTGGGTTTCGAGGATGAGATGAGTGAGGTTGTACTGTGAAGCCTCCCATGTAGAGCCCAGCATGAGCAGGCCCTCAGGTGCTGTACTGTCAGTAGTGAGTGGAGGGTCTTGTGTCAATAGAGCAGAGGTTCACTGTCTGACCAGGGGAATCCCTCTGGTCATTAATCATATAGGACTGCACAGCCACAGACAGGTTCTTTCAAGGTGGGGTGGCCTATACAGTGTCCTTGACCTTATCTTTGCATTCAAGCCACTGTTATTTATTTATTTATTTTTGTTCTAACATTACGTTGTTTTGCAAGTTTTCATTTTGTTGTAAAGTGTATTGCATTGCATTCCCGTGTATAGGTGAGGATGGAATGTTACATAAAATATAGTTTGATTAACTGACTGATTGACTGATAACATGGACAGCTCTCATTGCTGTTTGATTTGACCCTTTGCGACAAACGACAGTTCTCTCATTTAGGTCAGCAGTTGTTATTGTCTCTTAACGTGGCGTGGGCCCTAAAGCAATGTTGAGCCAAGATTGGGTCAAGACCCCAACATGGGTTACAGATTATTATGGATTATTCTTGAGAAACTGGCACAGTTATATGTCAGAAACTCAATATCTTAGAAATGTCAGGAATGCTGAAACAGCACAACACCCAGTACTGACCTACATAGGTACTCCAGTGGGCCCATACATAATTTTCCATCTGCTTGGAGAGTAGAAGCTGTGTCTTCCTCTGCTGCATCATACCGGATATCACCTGTCCTTTCAACGTTGTTTATTTGAAACCTCGCTGACCTGAAAACCCACATACACAAAAGTGTTCACGCTCCTCCCGATCCTTTAAGCATATTCACTGCGTGTAAATCTGAAAGCAAACAGGCGAGATTGTCAGCACCGTGGGAACACGACCAGGGCAGAGTGAATGATGGTGCCAGTTAGCTTGCTGACAGGTCGTTGAGAGGGCTGTCAACTGGGTAAACCAGCATCACCATCTCCCTTCCTTTCCTTTCTTCTCCTCTCCTTTCCATTTCCCTTCCTTAACCCTCTTCTCTTTCCTCTCCTCCCCTCTCCTCTCTAGGGACGGGGACTCCGTCCAGAACCATTTTTCAGCCAATTTATTTCTTGATGCGGACTAACCTGGGGTGTCTACCGCTGGGGAGGCTTTATGTGGTGATTAATGACGGGTATTTAGCCCCAGTACCTGGGGGAGCCGGAGCCCATCTGCACAACACTGACAGGTACAACAGAGCACTCCAGGAGCAGACAGGACAGGACAGGTCTGCTGCAGACTGGAGAGTGGCAGACACGTCTGATGACGAGTGTCATTTTCCCACCAGCACAGCCGTTGCTGCCATAGTGTTTCGTGAGTGTTGCTGAGTGGCTGCCCTCACGGCGAGTGCCTTGCACGTCCAACTAGAACTTTGTAGGAACATTGCAACAGTGTCAGAAACAATAGAAATCTCTCTCTTTCTCTTCTTCTTCCTCTCTGTCTGTCTGTCTGTCTGTCTGTCTGTCTGTCTGTCTGTCTGTCTGTCTGGTCTCTTCCTCTCTGTTTCACTCTCTTCTTCTCTTTCTGTTTATGAATATGGATGTCATTTTAGATGCTGATTACACCAACATATTATCTCTACCTCACTCATAGACACAAACTTAAGAGATTCGGGGTACTTAACAGCGGATGGATTTCCCAGCAGGGATTCATGAAACTTAACTCAATTTAACTTAACTTAACTTAACTCAACTCAACTCAACTTAATGCCATTCTATTTCTCCCTTACATAGTTTCAGGCCTTGCAATGGAAGTGCATGAAGATCTGCTGGCTGAGGCTCGGCCGGATGATTTAGACGTCCATTATACGCTTGAACGCCTTGTCTTCTCCACTCCATCATGGCCAGCCCTTAGCAGAGCGGGCCCAGATGTGGGAGGACCCTAATGAGATTAGGCTGTGGACAGGTTGGTGGCCAGTAGCTGTCACAACTACTCTGACTGTTTGTGGAGACATGAGTGTGTGTGTGTGTGTGTGTGCACATGCAAGCGTGCGTGCTGGAATGCTTGTGTAATGTTGCATTTGGGCATATATGTAATGCATATGTGTGTGCGTGTGCGTGAGAGGCATGCATGTGCGTGTGTGTGTGTGTGTGTGTGTGCGTGCGTGTGTGTATGTGAATGTGTGCTGCCTGTTTGATGGTGATTAATGATCAAGGTAATCTGCAGTCACGTTCTGTCAGTGATAGACACATCAGCAGACCCCCAGGGCCTGATGAACAGACTGTGTAGCTCCATTAGTCAAGAACAAACACACACACACACACACACACACACACACATATGCACGCGCACATTTTCTCACACACCCAGACTACTTTGTGATTGACTCTTGGTGAGTCTATCAGTCCATTTGTTCTGGTTCTATGGGAAACCCTACGTATGAGCTGCACAGTCACATTGTTGAGAATCTTAATCTTAAATGAACAGAATTGTCAGTATTCCAGTATTTTCTACAGCCTCTTTCTTTGCCCCAAGGTTTCTTTATTTTATTCTTGTTTTATTTGGAATAATCTGTGCAGTTTTGGACCGCTGTGCAATGCGGCTGTGCAACAATGTGGACACACAGCTGAACACTGAGTGAGAGGGCCACGTTAACACAATGCTGACGATACGACATCCACAAAGCCCCAACAGTCTGCTCGCACAATGCCCCAAGTCCTGTGGGCCCCAGACTCCTTTGAAGCCCACTGAGATCAAAAAGTAACGCTCCATAGACCATAGACTAGGTAAGGAGCAACGGCAGGACAACAGACAAATGGATGTAAGGAAGGCGAGCGGAGGGAGGGAGGGGGAGAGGACAATGCCCCTAGGACAGGGGAGCTGACTTCGGAAGATAAAATCATATTTTGAGGGCAGGCATCCAAACAGCCTCCTAACCCTCCCGCTTTCCTCCCTTTCTTCTCTGAATATGGACAATGACTGTTTGCGTTTACAGAACCATAAATCAAAGGTGCCCATTGCCACAGAGCAGCTGGCACGTTTGCCAATAATTATAATTATTAATCATGCCGATTTCATGGTCTTCAGTGGGACGGCGGGGGCCTGCACGGGACGGGGTGCGGCTGGCGCCTCCAGGACCGCAAAGCAGGCTGGGAAGAGTATGCCTGCAGAAGGGGGGGGGGGGCAGAGGAGGGCTGTAGAGAGGGCGAGGTAAGCTAAGAGCTAAGGCCGAGGAAAAGAAATGGGAGAGCGAAAAAAGTTGGAGATCCTCCCATTTAGTATTTATAATCCCTTTAAAATGCCTTCAATATGTCCTACAAATGATTTCCAAACTTTGTTTTTTTTTCTCTTTTTTTTTTGATGACAGATCTTCATTTGAATCTATGGAGCCAACGGAGGGAACGCAAAAGTATGGCGAGGGAATGCGAAACCGCCCCCTAATTTTTATTTTTTTCTCACCACATCCCGAACACGACTCTGTATGAATCCAATGGCTCTTGCCTATCAGCACTTTCGTCCCCACACACTAATACCAAATATCTTTCCGAACATCGCGGCAAGAACAACCGCCGCAAGACTTGTGCTCCAGACTTCACCGACATCACTACCGACATTCATTTTAGCAGCTGTTGCTAGGTCCCTCCTCCTCCTCCTCCTCCTCAGTCCTTCTGCTAACCAGCTGCTTTACAGAGACCAGTAAAAGTATTGTGTGGAACTGGCAGCTTGTGACCTCCGTCTGTCTGGTGTGAAATACTGTAAATATGAGGATGACTTTATAATCACATGGTTAACTAGTGGAATATGGTTATGCTTGTTAAAATGTGTGTCTGTGTGTGTGTACGTGTGTGTGCGTGTCATTTAACGTGTATGTATGTGTATGTGAGAACATGATTGGATGTGCACATATTTCTGTAATCTCTGTAAAATGACATGATGCCCCGTTGGCTTTTTCTGCATGCAAGTGAAATGCATCCTTGCATGTATGTATGTGTGTGTGTGCGTGTGTGTGTGTGTGTGTTCTTATTAGCATATGTGCAAGTGTAAAGAGGTTTTGTGGTCACAGATGGGCACTACATGGTTGTGAGCAAAGGGACTTGAACCCATGTCCCCATCACGCTCTGCTTGTCCTAACCCCACATGCATACCATGACAGCTCAAGAGCCCGAATATGGAGGTCAGAGGTCAACATGTCTCTGCTCGCACAGATACCCTGTACAACTGCATTCTACAGCAACCCGGATGGAAATGTAGTTAGAAATCGGGTTGAAGTGGTCGAGAAAACATGACACATGTGTGGCCTTATCTTAGAAGCTATGTCTCATCGTTTCCATCCATCCATTATCCAAACCGCTTATCCTGCACTCAGGGTCGCGGGGATGCAGGAGCCCATCCCAGCAGTTGTTGGGCAGCAGACAGGGAGACACCCTGGACAGGTCGCCAGGCCATCACAGGGCTCACACACACTCACACACACACCCACACCCACACCCACACCCACACACACACACACACACACACACACACACACACACACATCTAGGGACAATTTAGTACAGCCGATTCAGCTGACCTGCGTGTCTTTGGACTGTGAGAGGAAACCGGAGCACCCGGAGGAAACCCACGCAGAACATGCAAACTCCACACAGAGGATGACCCAGGATGACCCCCAAGGTTGGACTACCCCAGGGCTTGAACCCAGGACCTTTTCGCTGTGAGGCGACCACGCTAATCACTGCGCCACCATACTGCCCAGTTTCATATCAACTGGTATCGAATGTTAGTTATTTTGGTGGCTTGACCAACAACTGCCTCATGTGAGCACCACTGTAAGTGTGGCAGTGCTAGCATCACAGCTAACTGATGCTGATTGGCTGTGATGCTCATGAATGATAAAATATACAGCCAATCCACAGCGATGTGTTACTTGACATTTCATGACGATGCCTTCAAACTCAATTATCAATTAGGAAAAGGGCCAAACTGACAGGTTTGCTTTTACATGTGCTGAAAGTATACTAAGATCTCTCGTTCATCATCTACATCCTCTCTCACATCCCCCAAATAATTTAGAGCAGGATGCAGAATTTTAAGATCGATATCAAAGAACACTGCCCGTTGCCTCTTCTCAGTTTAAAATTTTCAGTGATACAAAGAAAAGCTGCTGGGGCTTGCAGTGCCTAACCAAATGCTTTGGAGAATGACTCAAAAATGGAGGACTGGTAGGCATGTGGCTCCATCACTACTGATGTGAGAGTATGTCCTGTTTGTCCGTATGTCTCATCTTTTGAGGCCCATAAAGGCCCGTGAACTTTCGTTGCTATGGAAAGTAAACTTAAGAAAAAGCAAAGACTACGTGTGTGTGAGAATGAGATTGCAAGATACACACTCCTCTCTTTCTCTCCCCCATCTGTTCCTACTGCCTTCTCTCGATTTCTTGCTTTCGCTGTCTCCTTTTCTGCGACCAGCAGTGCCAGCGGTCTCCCCAAGAGGTGAAAAGATTGACAGCAGATTTGACGGATGACCTTGTGTCAACCCTCTCCCTCTCCATGTCCTCCCTTTTCTATCCCACCTTCCCCTCCTCTCTCCATCCCTCTTCTCCTGCCCTCCCAGTGCTGCCAATGCATAACACAACATCCCCTGGGCAGGCTGTGGACAGGAGGCTGGTCTGAGGGGCCGGACCCATAGACAAAGCCCCTTCTTGGTTGCGAATGTCCCCCCTGCTCCCCTGTTCTCTGGGGAGAGTGCTCTCTGCTGGGCTGCGCCTGTTAATAAGCTGCTAATGAGGAAACAGACCTCCATTCTCCGCTAACATCAAGACAGATGGACACATGTGACATGTTTGTTTTTAACTTCCTGGTTGTTTGATGGACAAGGGTGTAGAAAGGCTCCGATTGGTTTTGTTGTCTTGGTATGGATGGATCTCATTGGTGAATGTAAATGAATATTTAGGGTTGGATCTTTTTTTTATATATTACATTAGATACAACATCAGATTTGCAAATTTTGTGTATAAAATTACACCTCACATGAGGTAATTGTAAATTTAAGTTAATCATGCGACACTTTTAGCTCATGGTGTTGTTGCAGTCAGAAAACCACAACTTGTGCCTGACTTATTGCAGAGCGCCATTCAGTACGTTTTGCTCTTAATACAACTGCACTTAAGAAAACTGATAGTCAATAAAAAGAGAACATGCAAGATGATCATGAGTAGTGTCAGTAATTTTCTTGCCAAGGAATACATTTAAAAATCTGCCTATTGTCAGTAATTTGTTACTGTGGACAAACTTAATTTCCAAGAAGCAAAGAACTGAGTTGGTTCATACTTGAAAAAGCAAAAGGTCATCAGCATGACAATTTGCTTACATGGTTGACTCGACCACCCTGTGCAGTAATCTCCTCTTTCTCAGCTTGTTGGAGGAAGCGCCATGCTGTAGGGCCTGCAGGGCCAGATGTGATTCGAAGACACAACTTCTGGTATTAAAGACACAAACAGAGCAAGGAAGTGTGCCCTTTGAAATTAGGTCTGTATTGTCTGCGTATAGGTCAATCATCGGTACAACAGGAGGGCTTGGCGGAGGTCCACAGCCTCTCTCGCTCTCTCTGCCTGTCTCTCTGGCTTTAGGAGGCTGGCTAGGCAGGCCTTAAGGCAAGGCAGGGAAGACTGACTGTGCACAGCAGTGGGAGGTGCATCAGTTAGTTATTGACATGCATCTCTCTTCATTGGACCCCAGCAGAGACCCTGGGGATTGTTAATAGGCCTCTAATGGGATGACCAGCCCCTCCAACACACACACACCCACACACCCACACCCACACACCCACACACACACACACACACACACACACACACACACACACACACACACACACACACACACACACACACACACCCTGACCCCCTGGAACTCATGAGGAAGAAGTGGTGATAACAGATGGAGGGAACAAGGGGAGGTGGATTTCCACTGACGGACAGACAGAGGAAGGGGGATCTATTGGAAGAGGGGAGGTGAGTGGTGGCCCTCGGTCAGCCATCAGAAAGTGACAGTGGTGATGTGGAGGTGCGTTTCCTGTAGGAGGAGGGAGGGAGAGGGGAGATGGGAAGGAGGTGCAGAGAAAACTTTCACTGGGGTCAGAGAAAGATCATCCAGGCAGGGATCCAGGATGGCTAGGCCTGCAATCAGTGCAGTGGGCAAGGTAGACAATGTAGTAACACCTCTACAAATGAACACTCAATGACAATTCTTAATGACTACACTCACCAAAAGCAAAAAGAAAAAAAAGGCAATATATATATATAATGAGACATCAAGCATCCTCTCCAGATGCTGCCACAGAGAAGCATGGTTCTGTGTATCATCACCTACTGAGTGCCACAAAGCCTTTGAAAGAAATAAGAGAGCTAACATACACACAGCAGGCAGACCAAGGCACAACACTCACACAGACAGAACGAGAGTACAGAGTGATGGTACCTGAATCTTCATAATAGCTGATAGATAAGACAGAGCAAGCCATTGAAGTATTTTATACATTAGCAGTCAGCAGCACTTTAAAGTTGGATCTGGTGTGGTTAAGGGGCCAGTGATTGGAAAACTAGTATTATGTATGGGCTGTGTTATGGTCAAACTTAGTAGTTTTGGTTTAAGATTCTAGCAGTGGCATTTTGTACCATCTCAATGTTTTTGGTACTCGTGTGTGGCCAGCCGTAAAAAAGAATCTTGCAATAATCAAGTCTGAAAATGTGTAAATAAGGGTCTCAGCATCACCAATAGACAGAATAGATTGGATTTTAGCAGTGTTTTAAAAGCGGAAATTGGAAAAAACAGTTTTGGTAATTTCTCAAATAACTCAGAAGGAGGGTCAGATTGAAAGGAACACCAACATTTTTGATGTCAAAGCTCTGGGACAATACACTGTTATCAACATTTATAATGCGTCATTTTCAAACAGATGCCTATGTCTGAGCCACTCACAAGCGTCACTATTTGTTAGAGTTGAGAAGAAGGAAATAGGATGACATCCAGTTTTTGACAACAGACAAACACACCTCTACATTTTTCAATTAAGATTGATCTTTCTTTTTTTCGGTTTCCAGGTTTGAGTTGCAGAATGGGTCACTTGATGACTCCTTCAAGGACTGATGATCGCTGACGGACTTTCGAAGCATTAATGTCATGAATACTGCAGAGATGATGTTGTGCTTTTGTTAAGTCATTACTGTTTTATTTCTTGTTTATGTATTTTTTTTGTCTTTTGTACTTGTTCATTCGTATTAATTTCCTTAAAGAAACTCAATAAAAACTTAAATAAAAAAAAAGGATTGATCATTTGACTCTACTGGTATGCAGAATAGAGTGTCATCGGCGTAGCGAATTCACAGGCAAAGAAAGGGATAGCAAGTAAGACCAGGGGAAAGAGAGCAGCAAAATAGATAGATACAGAGTCTGGATCCAGTATGGGGGAGGACTCTTCTACTGACAGGGAGGGTGAATCTTCTGACTGTGATATAGCTGCTAGCCATAAAACAAAAAGAGCTAACACTGTTAGTAATATCAAACTGTTCTTGCGGAAACTCAGAACTTGAAGGGAGTAAAAATTGAGGATTACTTCTCTGACAAAGAGCTGTTCACTAACTCTGCAAGGCTACAGATGAGCAGTAAAGGGAGAGGAGGTTTCACTGAACGGGAGGTGTATAGACTGAAGAAAATTGTTCAGAGAATCAGACAAGAGTTAAGTAATGGAGATGATGATGAATAAGATCTTACACCCTAAATGTAAGTCAGCGTTGTTGTTATATGTGCTTTTAATATTTTTTGCAATGAGTCACTTTAACACCAGTACGCTGAACATAAACGGGACAAGAGATGCATCAAAAAGGTCTCTACTGTACGAGCTGATGAGACTTTAAAAAAAACTGATGTGATGTTTGTGCAGGAGACTCACAGTAACCGTTTTAATGAGTCTGACTGGAAGAGGGAATGGGGTGGCGAGGTGGTGCTGAGTCACAAGAGCACAACGAGTGGGGAAGTGGGCATTCTGTTCTCAAAGAACTTTGCACCAGTGTCATTTGAGCTAGAGCGGGTGGTGGAGGGCAGATTTTAACATTGAACATTTTAATATAGTTTTTATGAATGTGTATGCACCTACAGTAGGATCCGATAGAGTACACTTTTTACAAGTTCTAAGCACCGTTTTAAGTAAAGTAAACGTTGAGGATTTTTTTATTTTTAGGAGGAGATTTTAATTGTACTGAAAATGATTGTATTGACAGAAATCATTTAGAACCTCATAGTGCATCACAGCGTGCACTGAGACAACTACTCGAAACACAGGATTTAGTAGATGTGTGGCAAAGGATGAATGGTGATAAAAGATAATATACTTGGGCTCACACTAGAGAGAATTTAATATCCTTAGCTAGGTTAGACCGGTTTTATTGTTTTAAACATAATTCTAAAATTTTCAAATGGTGCAGAATGGTACCTGTTACTGATCACTACCTGGTCACCTGTAATGTCTTAATCACTAATTTAAAGCCTAAAGTGCATATTGGCCTTTTAACACACCCTTATTATGTGATGGTAATTTTAAGGGTGTGTTTAAAATTTTTTGGAGAGGTTTTAAGAGCAGAAAATAAAATTTTACACCTTTGAGACAGTGGTGGGATTGTGGGAAGGTAGAGATAAAACAGTTCTGTCAGCAGTACACTCTCAATGTCCACACGGGACATTATCAGATCCATGCAAGATCTAGAGACTGAAATTGTGGAATTGCAGAGTTTAGCAGAATCCACCGGAAATAGAGATCATATTGAAGATCTCAAGTCTAAAAGATCTGCTCTTACAGACCTACTAGGCACTAAGGCTCAGGGGGCGCTGGTCCAGTAACATTTTCAGAGTGCAGCGCTGATGGATGCACCGTCGAAGTTTCTCTTTGGCTTGGAGAAGAAGAACAGGCAAAGCAAGTTCATTAATGCTCTGCGCTCTGCTACAGGACAGGAACTCGGAGACTCGAATGCAATATGGAGGTGAGCAGTGTGTTTTTACTCTGAGCTTTACAGCAGTGAGTATGGAGAAGACAAAGAACTGTTTAGATACTTCTGTGAAAATTTGCCCAAAGTCCCAGAAGAAATCAATGCTGAGTTGGGAGAACCACTGGTTCTGCAAGAACTGTTCACAGCCCTGCAGGGCATGGAAGGGGGAAAGGCCCCTGGCATTGATGGGATTCCAGTGGAGTTTTATAAGGAGTTCTGGAGGGAGATGGTTGAAGAGCTTTTAACAGTTTTTAATGAGAGTTTTAAAGACATGTCACTACAGCTAAGCTGCAGGAAAGCGATAATTACTCTCTTACCAAAGAAAGGAGCTCTACAGGAGGTTAAAAACTGGCGTTCCGTGTCTCTTCTCTGTACATATAAAATCCTTTCCAAACTGCTGGCAAACAGACTGAGAGAGGTGATGGACTCAGTAATTCACCAAGATCAAATGTACTATGTACCTGGTAGGTCCATTCTGGACAATGTGCCCTTAATTCGAGATATCTTGGAAATCTCTACTTCTTTGGGCTTTGATACCAGTTTCATTTCTCTGGACGAGGAACTGGCTTTTGACCAGGTTGAGCAGTGTTACCTCTGGAAGACTTTGGAGAGTTTTGGTCTCAGCCCAGGCCTTATCACTATGATCAGTTTTTGTCCCTGGACATTGAGAGTGTACTGAAAATTAATGGAGGTCTAAGTGCCCCTTTTAAAGTGCGTAGAGGGGGTGAGACAGGGTTGTTCACTCTCAGCGATGTTGTATTCTTTGTCTATTGAACCCATGTTATATTAAGTAAAGGGTAGTATTGAAGGTCTGTTTTTAAAGGACTTTAACAAAAGACATATCTTATCAGCTTATGCAGATAATATCATTATTTTTGTGAAGAACCTGGAAGAGATCAAAAAACTAGAGGGAATTGTTAAAGATTTTGGAGCCATATCAGGTGCAAAGGTCAATTGGAAAAAGAGTGAAGCACTGGCAGTGGGGAGTTGGAGGAGGGGTCTACCCACTCTGCCAGGGGGGTTGACATGGAAGAAGGATGGTTTCAAATATCTGGGGGTGTACCTTGGCAATGAGACCATAGTCCAGAAGAACTGGGTGGGCGTGGTAGAGAGAATAGAAGGAAGGTTAAACAAATGGAAATGGCTGAAGCCACACATGTCCTTTAGGGGCAGGGCACTAGTCATTAACAACCTGATAGCTTCTGCTCTGTGGCATAGGTTGGCCTGCATGGAGCCACCTAAAGGCCTAACACAAAAAAATACAAGCTATATTAGTGGATTTTTTTCTGGGACAAGTTACATTGGGTGCCCAAGAGTGTGTTGTTATTACCAAAAGAGAAGGATGGACAAAGTCTAATACATACACATAGAAAGCAGAATAGCTACTTTCAGATTACAGTTTGTACAGAGATATCTTACAGGTCTAAAAGATGTTGTTTGGAGAGATTTGACAAGCAGCATCTTGAGGAGGACAGCTGATCTGGGTTTAGACATTGCATTGTTTTTAATGGATTTAAGTTTTTTAAAACTCTGTGAATTACCTCCTTTTCATCAAGCACTTTTTAAGACATTGAATTTATTTAAATGGAAGAGACTAGAGTCTACAAGCTCTTTGCACTGGCTATTGGAAGAGCATCTTATTAATGGGGCCAGAATGGATGTTCAGGACAGCATAACACCGGGTCTCACCAGCATGCTATCCACCACTGGAGCGGTCACTCTGAGGAGAATAGTGGATGTAGCTGGTCCTGGGCTGACCAACACCCAGGCTGTGGCTTCTCTTCTTGGGCAGAGATCTATTCAACAGACCAGGAATACTTTAAATATGTGGATTGAGAGACTGACGGAGGAGGAGTTAATGATGCTGCAGGAGTACAGTGGTGGAGTGGACACTCCTGATGATAATGATCCTTTTCCAGAGCTGGGTTTTTTTTCCAAATCTGGATGGATTCTCTGGACCCCTATTAAACACAATGGACTGCAAATATGTGAACTTGTACACAGTTAAAGGAAAAACTGTATATAATTGTCGTGTGAAAGTACAAATGTAAACTGGGTGGGAGAGTTGACACAATGTGGAGACAAGAACTAGATGTGGGCAGTGGGGTGAAACCAGTATGGAGGGTTTTATATAAACCACCACTAAAGAAAAGGACTGGTGATTTACAATGGAGAATTCCCCATGGTGCCATTGCAGTGAATAGTTTTATCTCTGTGATCAACCCCACAGTTTCAAGTAAATGTCCATTTTATGGTGAAGTAGAGACTGTTTTTCATTGTTTTTACAGACGCAAAAGACTCTGCAACCTTTTTAATATACTGAAGAACGTTTTAGACAGTTTGGTGAGAGGTGGTCTAAGACAGTCTTCATTTTGGGAGATGGCTACAAAAAAATCTGACGCCTCAAAGTGGCAACTACTAAATCTGGTAGGAGGGGAGGCCAAACTGTCCATCTACAGTAGCAGGAAGAACAGAGTGGAGAACAGGACAGGGCAGGAAGTACTTCCTGTTTTCATCTCATTGGTGAAAGCCAGAGTTTGGGTTGATTTTAGATTCTTTAAAGGAATGAGTAACATGGGTGATTTTATCAAAAAGTGGTGCTATAATGATTCAATACGTTCTGTGGCAGGTGAAAACTTCATATTTAATACCATTTTTAAGTAAGTGATGAAATTGTGTTTGTAACTGTGCTGTACAGTATTTTTTTTGTCAAGGAAAAAAGTTTGGATTTGTCAGTCTTTTTAATAAATGCTTTTAAAAATCAATCTCTCTCTCACTCACTCTCATTCTCTCTCACTCAAACACACACACACACACACACACTCACATGCACACACACATGCAGACGCAAGTCACTTTATCATCCATTTGTGATTGTGGTTTTGGACAATGCATGTGTTTTAGAGTGTTGAGGTCTTCACCTATGAGTTTTCTCCCCTAAGTGGTATCCGTAGATTTTGTTTACACCACCAAAACTCTTTTTTTGGTCAGAAAGACGAGGCTTGTGTGTGTGTGTGTGTGTGTGTGTGTGTGTGTGTGTGTGTGTGTGTGTGTGTGTGTGTGTTAGAGAGAGAGAGAGAGAGAGAGAGAGAGAGAGAGAGAGAGAGAGAGAGAGAGAGAGAGAGAGCGATAATGTATAATGCCCTGCATAATGGCCAATATCCTCTTCTGATTAAAATTCAAAAAAGGGCAGTCAAATTCTGGAAACACCTAAAATTCTGGAAACACCTAAAATTCAGTGACCCACACTCTTTCCATTATAAAGCCTGGCAATACATAGAGTTGAGCAAAGATAAGAACTCTCCTACCAACCTGGTCTTCAGCCATCCTGTTCCACTAACACTTAAAAGGCACGAGACCAGGTCCAGACTGCACAACATATTCGGCTTAAACAAATTTCCTCAAACCTAAAAGACAATTATTAAGAATATTGGCAATCCAAAACAAAATCACAGCGCAAGATGCAATGCTATTTGGCCCTAGACAGAGAACATACATTAGCAGGTTACCTAACTAAAATAAAAGAAACTAATTTGAGAAATACACTGACGAAATACAGACTCAGTGAGCACGGCTTAGCAATAGAAACTGGCAGACACAAAAAAAACTTGGCTGTCAAGAGACAAACGTGTGTCAGCAGTGCAAAGAAAATGTAGTTGAGACAGAGCTGCCCTTTTTAACAGAGTGCAAAACATTCCAGTTAATCCGCGATCGCTTCTTCCCAAAATTTGAAGAAAAACACCCCAAATTCGATGCTCTACCAAACCACAGTAAACTGCCCTACTTACTGGGTGAAGACAAAGAGAACCGTACCATAGCTGCACAATATGTTCTCACTTGCCACCATCTGAGGGACACTGAATGATGATACACATATTCACACACATATTTCCTACTTTTTACACAAAGAAGCCCAAGACCACACTCAGATACACATGCACACACACAGACAACCTCTCTCTCTCTCGCTCTCTCTCTCTCTCAAACACACGCACACACACACACACACGCAAGCCCATAGAGACTCATAAATGCACCTGCACACACATGCATGCACACAGATACAGTCATCTTAACTAACCCACTGCTTTAAATAAAATAAAATTGATATTAATAATAATAATAATAGTTAATAGATAATAAGTACTACTGTTAACTGATTACCAATCTGGTCTTTGTACTGCACCTGTATATGTTTTGATTTCTTGTTCTGCCTGTGTACATGTTTGGTATATGTTCTGATTTATTGTTCTGTTTATAATAACTGCTTTGGCAGTACAAGTGCCTATTTGTCATTCTAATAACGCACTTTTGAATTTGAGAGACAGAGATAGAGACAGAGTCAGAGTGAAGAGATTGGACTAGTATTACACAGCCTAGCTTATTGCAAGCAATGTTTCTTAGACTTAGACTTAGACTTGGACTTAGACTACTCTTATTTGTCATGGCCTTATATGCATATCTCATACATATAAGGGAACGAAATTACATTTCACAAGGACCTCAGTGTCACATAAAAACAAATAATACACAATAAATCCTGTAAGTTATTTATAACTGAACGTTGCTTTGTTACTTTTTGACTCACCCACCTCTGTGTGTGTGTGTGTGTGTGTGTGTGTGTGTGTGAGAGAGAGAGAGAGAGAGAGAGAGAGGGAGAGGGAGAGAGAGAGAGAGAGAGAGAGAGAGAGAGAGAGAGAGAGAGAGAGAGAGAGAGAGAGAGAGAGAGAGAGAGAGAGAGAGAGAGAGGAGAGAGAGAGAGAGAGAGAGAGAGAGTTCATGTATTTAATGATGGGTTACTTGTTTTGCTGCTGTACAACAGTTCATGTTTTTAATGAAGGGTTACTTGTTTTGCTGCTATTCAACAATAAAGAACACTGTTTGGAACAATTAGTCTGTTTATTTAGTATTCGAGACCCAGACACTATTAGGCTAAGATACCATAGGCTGTGCCTTGAAATCAGTGTATTATGGTGGGCAAACAGCCCAAAAATGAAATAGTGCAACTGTTCACTTTGCTGTAGCTTAGGCTAAATTTGGAGGTTTGCGGGTCAGGTCAGGTCCAGATGGTTAATTAAGGCATATTTTAGTAGGTCGGGCAGTGTGGATTGGCTCTCATAACGGGTCAGGTCAGTGAGTGTACTAAAAAACCCTGATGCGCACATCACTACACAGAGCCAAGAACGGAGCCCTGGTGAACCCCAAAGTTCATTACAAAATACTTGGGTGACATTACCGTGACGATGCATTTTTTCTCCCAGATAAATTTCATGCATCCTTTTCACTTGGCTTGGGCTCTCTTGGTGACTAATAAAACCTAATTTTCTTCCATAATCAAGTAAAAACTGAGCCTTTGTATTGTGTAACTTACAAAACAGAACAAGGCAGCCGAAAAAAAAAAATCAGTGATGAAGTGTTGTGAACTGCTAGCCGGCTGGAGCAGGTCGGTGGATAGCATGGCGTTTCTCCCCAGTGGTAGTTAGAGTCATGGTTACCAGCTGCTAGATTCCAGTGCAGCATCCAGCGGCTATTAGGACAGCATCTGCTGCTGCTGACATTTTCAATACCGAAAACTGGAGCACTGCTGGTTTTATGACAATGTGTACTAGAGAGAAAGAACTGCTGTAAAATAGCAATTTCATCTCCATTGTAGTTTAGAACTGTTTGGTATACTGACTATTATTGTGTCATATTATCGTATTAACTGTTTTGTCATTATATAGTATGTATTGTTGCCTCAACCAGTAAAGCTCCGTTGTCTGCATTTAGCACAGGATGCTGCATCCATTTTTGAATTAAACTTAGATGTCACTGAAACAGCCATTTTTTGTTTCATCACTGTGGCTTCTACTTGAATTTGAAATTATTTTTACCGAATAAATTCACCTCCCACTATTAGCTGTGCAATACAACTTTCTCATCTTTGAAAAGGGCTCAGAAACAGGACATTTTATGGGGCCTCTAAGACAGGTGGAGTGGATGGTTGGGAGCAGACCGTCTCTCTAATCAGCGGCTGCCGCAATACTTTTTTTGCATGTGTGCATGTCCATGAATCAAGGTACTCAGACACGTCAGCATGCAGGATTATGCACCTACCGCAGAGCTCAACTAGTGGGGAGTCGTTGGCAGATTTATGACAGGAAATGTGAATATTATCATACTTGCACAGAAATGTTCATCAAGGACTTGATGTCTTTCGTTGAAATTAACCCACATATTGGAGATTTTCCACTCAAAAAACTGTTTTTAGTTGCATATGAAGTTAAGTGCAGGTTCACGTGTAACAGGATAAAGCTCCTTCCACTGTTCCAAAGTCCTGACTGAAGACACAAGATATTCAAGCACATAAAATCAAGGCCAAAATATATGATTTGTAAAGTCTTTATTGTTTTGAAGACATTAATGAAAATTAAACTCTATCAGCTCCCCCTTTTTCCCCCATCACAATACATATTAATGGTATTGGTGGAAGAGCAATAAGGTTGGTAAATTTGACTGTTTGTTCGTATCAGCACAGGCCCTATTGTAGCAAACAATGGCAAGTTTTCCCTTCACGGTTTACTTTTGTTCATTTATTCAAATAATAATAATAATGATAATCCATTTCTCGCGCAAGAGCCATAATGCTATTATTTTCACTCCTTTAATTTCAAAGCACTTTGTAACTTTGCTTGAATATGTGCAATACAATTACTGTCAGAAGCTCGCAATTATCATTAGAAACTTGCAGTAGTTGAATATAAATGCTGTAGCTCTGTGGTAAAAGGGGACTGTACCCCCCCCCCAATCCTGCCATACACACACACACACACACAAACACATGCATACATTCAACATTTTAAACACTTTATTTCAGTCTGCCTAGTTGGTGGAACAGTGATGTTTAAGCATGGTTAAGGGAGATTTAAGGTTTCAATAGGTATTGTCTCCACCACAGTGCGCGCACAACACACGCACACACAGAAAGCACACACATACATCCCCAAGCATTGCACTGTGTCCTGTCTGATTGGGTGAGGTCTCGAGGGAGTCATTAGGTACAAAGCGTTAACATCTGCCAGACATTACTGAGCCAGAGCAGTTGTGATTTGTCCATATGATGACTCTGGCCCATACAGACAGAGTATGCGTTTGTGCATGCGTATGTGCATGTGTGTGCATGTGTGTGTGTGTGTGTGTGTGTGTGTGTGTGTGTGTGTGTGCCTTAGGCTGCCTATTGATGCTGTCACTTCTGGTTCCACACCCATGATAATGCCTGTTTATAATTAGGCTCCCGTGCTGCTACTGCGTTTCCTCATTTACACCAATAGCGTGTTCTCACTATGGAGACGCGCCAAGTTGAGACGGGCTGGACGTAACACCGACTGGGCATCTCAATAGCAACATGGTGGTAACAACAATGGGTTTTTTTTCCTAATACATATAAGATATATATGTAATAGTAAAACATAAGTAGTCTATATAGTAATAATAAAACAAAAAAAATAACGCTGCATGCTCCTTCTCCTCAGCCAGCATGGCAGACATCTTAGCCTGTTCTGACAGATAACACTTGCTATGCAGGATATTCGCTATAATCACTCTGACAAAGATTTCATTTAAAAGAAACGTGTTTATCTGAAACCGCAGTGGAGTCCGGCTACAGATAAGATACACGTATCTTCGTCTTTATCGAATATCTCTTCCTCTCTCAGTCCAGCTCGTCCGAGTGTGTTGTCACATTATTTACATGTTTGTTTGTTCTCTGACAAGCTGTCTGGGTGTTGTTTACGTTGATATTGATCAAAATCACCAACTGTGACGGAGCCTGCCCGGACATGCCAGCTGCGCCCATGCCAACGGGGGGAGGCTAATATCTGCTTTAACGTCGCTGCCAATGTGTGGAGCAGGGTAGGGAGCGGGCTAACGCCCGGGTTACCGCCCCTGCCAAGTCACAGGCTGCAGGATATTGCTCGGGGAAACGTAATGAAAAGGTTTCAAATGGTTGGAGCAACTTGAGAGGCGCGCGAGCTCGCCGGCCCTCGGGGATGGTTTTTGGGGATTACGAGATATTTAAAATTCCTTTTAAGACGAATCAAATTAAATTTAGGTTTCGCAGTTGTTGCCAGCCGTCCCCGAATGCAGTTTCGCCAGGTCTGCGCGAAGGGGAGAGACATCTGGACAGAGAGCCGGAGAGACCGGAGAGGTGTGATGTTCAGATCAAATTAGCTGCAAACTGGTGCATGGCAAGAGGAAGGGTAGATACCTTCGGCCTGTGTGCAGGAGGAGGAGGAGGGGGTGGGGTTAACGTCGATGCCATCCATCCCACATACCACACTGTCTGTTTTCAATGCCTGCCAATAAAGTTGCTGGTTAAATTCCCCCTTTGAATCGCCATTACTCAATCAACCGATCCTGCTAACTGGACGAAGAGCTCTGAAACATGGAACTCGGCCATTTTGTTTTGAGTCAGGTGCAGTCGGCTACTAACTGATGGTGTTACGGTACTCCACTCTCTCCCAGTCCTTCAACTGAGGGTGAGAGCTGCGTTGACAAACCGCCGAATTTTGTCGGCGAGCGACTTCATGGACTTCTTAAGGGGACTTGTTCCGTGCAGGCGGCCATGCTACTGCAACAAGTGAGCGCGGAGCAGTGACTTCCGTTACCAGTCCTGGGCAGCGACTTCCGTTACAAGTCCTCGGCAGCGACTTCCGTTACAAGTCCTCGGCTGTGTTCTTGGACGACAAACTGAAGGGCGTCATGTTGCCCGCACCAGCGTTCGCCCTCACACGGAGTCCTTTCACTTTCAGACTCCCCCCCCCCCCCCCCCGATTTTCATGGCGCAGTATTCTCGATAAAGGAGGATCATTATCAAACGCGTCCTCCATTTCTTTTTGGAATGGGTTCGCGTACAAAGAAGGGTCTGATCTCTCTATCTGTGCTGTCTGCTCTTGGCTTAAGCCAAGGCTGTCTCTCCTCAGGACCATGTTTCACTTTGTCGCCCAACTATTCCTGCTGAGAGGGTAGAGTCGCTCTGCGCTCTGCCAGGCCCGGAGCTGGCACACGCGCGCGCACACACACACACACACACACACACACACACACACACACAGATACTTCTCTTGCTCTTTTTTCACTTGACTTTTCTGCTCTCCTCGCCTCTCCCCCCGCCGATTTGCAGCTTCTCCCCTCACCTGCCAGTTCATTCCTTTGCTTCCGTCCTTTGCCCCGCACCACACCACTCACCCCTTCCTTGTCCTTGTCACTAAGATGTCCCACACCAAATATTGGCCAACGCTGTTTCTCCATGTCTCATCTTGCATGGAGTCTGGTTCCTCTTGGCAGATTTGGAGCATATGTCCCTTCAGCAGTCGAGGTAGATGAGATGTAACTACCCTGACAACATCTGCTTCTCTGGCCGGCTCTGCTCCTGCCAGAAGGATGGCTGGCCAAGGGTTGCAGCTCCACATACACACACACGTGTAAACACTCACATAGACACACACACACACACACACACAAGCATATATATATAAAACACACACACATGCACGCACACACACGCACCCACACCCACACACACACACATGCTGAGACTCCATGGTAGTTGTGTCTCTTACCAGCAGCGAAAAGGGATGCGAATAACAGCCAGGAAGTTGTCTGTTGCTGACACATAGACACTGCACAACGCACAAACACACACGCTGTGGTTCATCCACGCTTGACAATCAAGGACAGTTGGTTTTGAGCAGTGTCAGGACAGTAAGGCTCTCATGGGGAGTCTCCAAACTACAGGCGACTGGCACACAGACAAACATTCAGAGACCACATTTACGGCCAAACACTGAAAGCCATCTGTCAGTCAGTCAGTCACTGTAGGACGATATTAGTGATCACACACACACACACACACACACACACACACACACACACACACACACACACACACACACACACACACACACACACGGCAACAGGCTCACGGACCATCAGTCTCTACTTACTACGCAAAAACAGTGAAAAAGGTCTTGATTGTTGTGATGAAAGGTGATTCTCTGTGTGTGTGTGTGTGTGTGTGTGTGCACGTGCGCTTGACGGTATGCATGCATACCTCTGTCTGTGCATGCATAGTGCTATGGGTCCAATTTTCTCCAAAAAAAAAAAAAATCAACAGCAATACAAACGGACACCATTAGGTGTGTATTGCTTTTGAATTGCAAGATTTTTTTTGCCTTAGTTTTAAAGAAATAGGGTGTCCCTCCCGCGATATTATGAACCCTACATAGGCCTCGCCAAAATCCCGTTTCTGGCTTTGTCACGTGTGCGCCACCGTAGCAACGCGAAAATATGTTGTTATGGGGTTAGCGCTCATCAAGGAAACGCTGTACACCCACAATTTAACCTGTCTAAGTTATCCACAATCAACATTAACGTTTTTAACTCAATCTTTGCTTGCTCCACGTTTGAGCATAGGATACTTCACCCCTTACCTCCGTTCTGTTGTTGACAGCCAGCAGTCCAAAATTACAAAAGCAGCCAGCTGTCCAAAATTGCGAAAAATACAAAATTACAAAATTGAAGGTAGCTAACGTTAGCTTTGCTTCGCACCGAGTTGATAGTTGATTGTTTCCTTAGCAACGCAGCGGAAATCCGGCGTCCGTTCGCGAGATTTGGGACAGGGTACGGGATTTTGGCGAGGGCTATGTAGGGTTCATAATATCGCGTCCCTCCCCATAAGGTATGACTTTTACATGATTCTTCATTTGTTCTATTTTTTCTTAACCACTTCCTTCGTTTTGAAAGCAGACACTTTATTTTGAGTAGATTCGTGGATATGTGTTTCCCTTACATGACGTGCTGTTTATGCATTTGACAAAATATTTATTTGACTTGAATCATTTATGAATGGTTTTATGCTTCTGGTGCATTGGTGAGTGCAAAGTCCCAGAGGCGGTATTGTTCTGCTACCCTCTGGTTAATGCTCTTTTAAGGAACATTATATCGATTCCCCTTTGTGCTTGAAGATGTAATCCTAGTAGATGACGTGACTGGCCTGAAACAACAATGCACACCGGTGTCTTTCTGTGGCCTCATCCCCTCACTTCCCTCGACCGTTTACAGACAATGGGAAGTGAGAACACCACCTCTCAGACTGCACAATTAACATGCAAATGAGCTTGGTCGCTAATGGCGATGGCAAAACGCTCTTATGATGGAAATATGCTTTCTGTTTTGGCAGTATGGGCCAAACATTAGTCCATGGAATCAGCTGAGGACAGGGCAGGGGGCAAGGGGGCTCGGGGCTTTCCCCAAGGGCTCAAATGAGAGACAGAAAGAGGAGAAAGAGAGACAGGATGGCCTCTGCACCTGCCTCACCCGACGAGACGTACGGCTTTAACACTCTCTCTCTCTCTCCCTCCCTCCCTCCCTCTCTCTCTCTCATGCACCCAAACACATGCACCGAGAACAACCAGGCGGTTATAATCAGCCTCATTCAAGCTGTCAGCACAGTCAATAAGTTATCCCCTCAACTGCTTTTGTTCTTGCAGCAGCTCGGCTAATGCGGCTGCTGCCCCTCATTCAACTAAAATTTATTTTCAATTGTTGCCCCCAGGCCCTGGCCCAAGCCGGTGCAGGGCCAGGGCCTGAAGATCACTGTGATATCATAAGTAAACAAAGCGTCGGCTCAGTTCACGCTCGTAAATACTTTCACACAAAGACAATTATATTTAGAACTCTCTAGAAGACAGCCAAGCATGAAAGATGGATGAGGTATGAATACGAGGAGATCGGGAAGGAGTCATCACAGCCAGTGCTTCAGCATAAGCCAAAACCTACAATTTTTTTTCACCATGGAGGTTTGTTTCTGGAATTGTGTGTGTGTGTGTGTGTGTGTGTGTGTGTGTGTGTGTGTGTGTGTGTGTGTGTGTGTGTGTGATGTTAGGGGTACTGGTCATTTAGCAGAGCTGCATGTGTCATGTGTGAGTGTCTCCCAGTAACAGGTGTGTGTTGTATGAACAACATTAACTGCTTTTAAATCCAGTATTATAAGCAATGGTGCAATGTCATATCATGTTTTGTCTCTAAAACCACGATCCAAAGTGTGATTATTATTGCATTTGTTATATTCATGCATTTATTTGGTTGCCTTCTGGTGAGGATTGGGCTATCTGCCATAAATGCTATCATTTGTGCGATCTGATCGTTGGTTTTGTGAGGACTATTCAGTCTGACTGAAAATCTGAGAGTAAGTGAATGTGTGTTTTTAAAAAAAATCTAATTTCACCTTATTTAACAGCTGTGATGGTTTTGAGCGTCCATGATTTGCCTGCTGAGAACTTTTCTCTGGAAAAAAAAAAGGGAAAGACATTTCTGTTATTATGACAAACCTGGTAAGATTAAACAGTCATGTCTCGGTTAATTTGCCGTGGTTTGCATTTTAATTCTAAAACATCGAAGATCTAAAACTCCTCCAGTCTTTTTATTTTCCCGGTGCCTGATGATACCCTCCATCCCCTGCCTGTTCATTTGCATTAAACATACAGTTGACATAGCTGCCATTTGTTTACTGTTCTATTGAGGAGGATTAAGCCCGCTCAAAGAGTGCAACAGCATCGCTGCTTTGGATTGTCTCGTCTCTGGCGAGCTGTCAATTAGCCGGAATTAAGGAGTATTTCTCGACCCATTGAGGGGTCCATTCCCTTTGAAACAAGCCCATTAGTAATTACCCAAACTCATGGCTATTAACCAGCAAACCGCCAGCTTCCCTCGACAACATCCTCCAAGCGGCTGAGTGGTTGAAAGGCTTTTCTCTCTCTCGGACGGGCCATTGCTGCGCCGCTATTTATACTCCCCATCTGGCAGACCGAGAGCCGTGTGTGTCCTTATTCCTACACAACACCAACTCCGCCACTCTCCCCCCAAACTGTTACGGCAAATGTGAGATTCTTCCCCCCGAAGAGAAAAGTTACAAAACGGTTCTTCTTCTTTTCCGTCTTCTCGTTGTTGTGCTTCTTCTTCTTCTTCTTCTTCTTCTTCTTCTTCTTCTTCTTCTTCTTCTTCTTCTTCTTCTTCTTCGCCTTCCTCTTCTCCATTTTTTTCTTCTCCAAATGCGCAAGCTCATTTGCATAGAAGAATGGCGGGCCTGAATGTATAATCTTCTGCATTTAGTAGCCTGTAATCCCAACGCCTTTCCTCTGATGTGTTTCTCTCCCCAAATCCCCTATGAACAATTAACTTGTAATCTCCACAAACATACATTCTGCTGCAGCCGAGATGAGACGGCCCAAGACCCGCGGGACTCCGGCCGACAAACCGCTCCGCCGACTCCCGGAGGCCCCCGTCACGCGCCGCGGACGCACGCGCGCGAGCGATTCAACCGGGCTCAATTAAAAAAAAAAAAAAACCAGCGATTCGTTTCAACTATCGGAAATAAGTTGACTGCGTCATGTGCTCGAGTTGTCTAATTGTGGCTCCTTTTCCCCCCACTTTTTGAGACACATCTTGCTGCAACTTTAAGTTTTGTTTTGTTTTTTAAACTTCGCCGTATAACTTGAGGTTTATTATGTAACTTAGTCAGAAAGTGGAAAAATACAGAATAGCCTATAACGACTTTTTATTAACGAGCCCTTGATTGCTTGATTTAAAACCAGATTAAGTAGTTTAGCATAGTTAAATAGCCCTGTTGGATATCATATTTTCAGGGGTTTCCCCGTTTACTGTTTTCATTTCTAAACTAAATTTAAGATATTCTGTTGAACGTGAAATAAAAATCCATAAAGGTTTTTCACACAGGCCAAAGCACAAGAAGCAAGTTTTCCTCTGGACCCCCCCCCCCCCATCCCCATAAAACCCCGTAATATTAATACATATTCCACCCCGTTACTCGCAGTTTACTTCGGATATGGACAAAAGTCCTTTAACCCATGTCGTCGATTCTATTCTATTCTATTCTATTCTATTTTGGTTTGTCACATTCTAATGTATTCTGTTCTATTCTATTGCATTCTATTCTGTTCTGTTCTATTCTATTCTGGTCTGTAATATTCTAATCTATTCTGTTCTGTTCCATTTTATTCTATTTGGGTATGTTCTATTCTACTCTATTCTGTTCTATTCTATTCTATTCTGTTGTATTCTGGTCTGTTCTATTTTGTTCTGTTCTATTATATTCTGTTGTATTCTTTTCTTTTCTACTTTATTCTATTATTTTCTTCTGTATTCTATTTTATTTTATTCTGTTCTCTACCATAATATCAGCTGCTTGATTTAACATATTATTTAGCATGTTATTGGCCATATATATATTCTTTGTCCATAGAATAAAAGTTTTTATGGTAACTTTAGGCCTCATCGTTAACTTTGGAAAGTTGGCTAATTAGCTGATCATGTTTTAATTCAAGGTTAAACACATCTGATTTGGGTAAAAAAAATCCCATGAATAAATAACAAGCTTATGTTTTTTTCTCACGTGTGACAGGTTTATTCGGTTTATTAGACAGAAGGTTTATTAGTTATACTGGGTCGGAGAGGGTCGTGTAGAGGGGCCAGATGAATGTTATGAGGGCTTCTGTGAGCCGGATCTACCAAAACCCCCATGTAGCCACAGTAGAGTTTAAATGACGCGTGCAGGTTCTCAGCCATCCCTGACAGAAGCCTGATGCCCTTGTAATGACGACAGGAGAAGGGTGCGCGTGTCTTCCATTCACTTTTATTGAAATTTCATCCAGGGACTCTGGGCGATAATAAATATTTTATCAATCATCAACAATGTACAAAAATAAAGACACGGGGGTCTCTGGGCGTTACATGTTCCTCGTGCTTTCCCAGCCACTTAGACTCTCCTTGTAGTAATTATTCCTCTCATGCCAAACCATTAAAAAAAAAAAAAAAAACAGAACACAAATGGAAATAACAACAACGCCACAAAATCTGAATTGGCCAGAATCCCCCCCCCCGTGGTTTCACCAAAGCCCATAACGTCATTTAATTTGTCAAACACATCGCTGTATTTTCATACACTGCTGAATTGGGCTTTTAAATCCTTGGTACAAGGCACGAAGAGCATTATTCGTTTTCACAAAATGATGCCTGAATTGGGGGAAGAGAAAAAAAAAACCAAAAACAAATGCAGTCAACCCTCCTGCCTCGTCTTCATCATGTGCTGGCAGATTAAACCTGGCCCAGTCGATATTTAAAGAAAAATAAACGTGTAAATCTGACATGTTGCGTTTCATGACACCGAGCGACCAGGAAAACAGTTACCTCACTGGGGGGTGGGGGTGGGGGGTGGGGGGGTATCAGTCTTTTCAGACGAGGTCCTTGTTACAAGGAGGAAATCAACTTTTCTCACACGCCAAACAAGAAAACAGACGAAACAACGCATGCACCGATAAGGCCATATTCATCCTCATGCCCACGATTCTCTATTTACATTATAGACATGGTTTTGCTCTCTCTCTCTCTCTCTCTCTCTCTCTCTCTCTCTCTCTCTCTCTCTCTCTCTCTCTCTCTCTCCTCTCTCTCTCTCTCTCTCTCTCTCACACACACACACACACACACACACACACACACACACACACACACACACACACACACACACACACACACTGGACATCATTTCATCCATCCTTGCTGTCCCCAGTAAGTCTCGTAATGCCGGCGGAGGTGATGGGAATGTGTGTCGGGGGCACCTGGCAGATGGTGCAGGGGCACGGCAGACCGGCCCAGTGCTGGAAGCCGGTCCCCAGCTGGAGGGCCGGGGCGCGGCGGGGGTGCTCTTCATCAGGGCGTGGGGCGCTCGAATTGAGGTGAGCCCCGCAAGGCACCGGAGAGGGTGACGGCGCGGACGAGGACAGCGCGCCCCCGAGCAGCGGGTGAACCTGGTGCGCGGCCGTGGCCGGGCTAGCGGGGTGCCCGCCGCCGGGCGCGTGCGTCACCGTCCCGCAGTGGAAAGCGGAGTGGTGCCCCCCGTAAATCTCTCCGACGAGCCGCTTCATCTCGTCGAGGGAGCTGGTGAGCATCAAAATGTAGTTCCGGGCCAACAGCAGCGTGGCGATTTTGGACAGCTTCCGCACAGAGGGCCCGTGTGCGTACGGCATCACCTCACGCAGGCCGTCCATGGCCAGGTTGAGGTCGTGCATGCGCTTCCGCTCCCGGCCGTTGATTTTGAGGCGGAGCTGCTGGACCTCTTGCTCGGTCACCTGCTTCTTAAGTTTGTACTTGCTGCTGCCGCCGCCGCCCACCGACATCGTCTTGGGGTCCCCGGACCGCGATGACAAGTGGTCGCCGCCGGTCATCTTCTGACGGAGGTCGGTGTTCTGCGTGGAGGAGGACACGGAGGAGCCGATGTGGTGATGGTGGCCGTGGAGGAGGTGGTGGTGGTGGTCACGCAGAACGCGCCGTCCATATCCGGAGAGGAGGCTCTGCTGCTGGAGCTAGAGTCGGAATTCATTTTATCAGTTCGCTCCCTAGGTTGGGTAGGAGGTCGCCGCACGCTTCCTCCCTCTCTCTCTCCCTCCCTCTCTCTCTCACTCACTCTCTCTCCTTTCTCCTCTTTCTCTCGGACGACTTGTAACTCCTGTCTGTCTGGTCACCTGATGTTGCCTGTGCTGCCGTCCCGTCCCACAGCTCTGTTAATTACTGTTACCCGTCAGAGCTGCTCGCTGGACCGCCGCTGGTCTCCATATGATGAAGAGTACATATGTACGTTGCGGTGCGCTGCTCGCTCTCCCTCTCCCTCTCCCTCTCCCTCTCTCTCTCTCCCTCTCTCTCTCTCTCTCTCTCTCTCTCTCTCTCTCTCTCTCTCTCTCTCTCTCTCTCTCTCTCTCTCTCTCTCTCTCGCTCTCTCTCTCTCTCTCTCTAGCTCTCTCTCTCTCTCTCTCTCTCCTTGACACCGCGTCTCTGTGGCGGGCTGACAGATATTCACTATTTATATGGGCGACGAGAGAACGGGCAGACAAAAGCGGCTTTCCTATTCATAACGCCTGGTTCAGATGACGCGCCCCGTTAGGAGGGGGCGGTGTGCTCCGACTGTCCCAGTGACCACGGTGCGCATCCATTCACTGCCATTGTCATGACACTGCTGGGGGCACTTCTCTCCTCTCCTCTCTCCTCTCCTCTCCTGTCCTCTCCTCTCCTGTCCTCTCCTCTTCTCTCTTCCTCTCCTCTCCTTCTCTCTTCTCTTCCTTTCCTCTCCTCTTCTCTCTTCTCTCTTCTCGCGCTTCTCCTCTCCGCTCCGCTCCTCTCTTCTCCTCTCCCCTCCTCTCCTCTCCTGTCCTGTCCTCTCCTATTTTCTCTTCTCACTCCTCTCTTCCTCTCCTCTCTTCTCCTCTCCTCATCTCCTCTTCTCTCCTCTTCACTTCTCTTCTCCTCCTCCTCTTTTCATGTCCTCTCCTCTTCTCTTGTCTTCTCTCGTTCCTCTTTGTTCAGCACTCGTCTTTTCTTCTCCTCTTTCATTTCATCCCCGACCACCTCTCTCCTCCTGCTCCCCCCCTGTTCTTCTTTTGAAAATGCTTTTGGGATTATGGGTCACTTTTGAAAAAGTTACTGAAATCGTTTTCGCAAAACTTCCAGTTGTGCGCTTGGCTAATAAGCCGTGATGGTAACTACAGAGGTCTATCAAATAAACATTACATTTCTATTATCACATTTACTTTATGTTATATTATTATTATCTGTTGTTTTTCTGACCTGGCGCTTATTTACCCAAAGCACATTTTACGCACGTGTGTTGCAAAATGCGAAATATCAAGAATTCCGAGCGTGTGTGCGCGCATCCACAAACGCGCGCGCGCGCACGCGCGTACACACACTCTGAGTTATTGTTATAATACACATTTAGTAAAACGCATTCTACCCTTCAAAACCCCATCTGACTGACGAAGTGTCTAACAACTTTTGTATTGCCGTCACATTCCTCTTCTTATTCGGAGAGGGGGGCCGGCTGCCGCGCCGGGATTATAATCTGTTAAAGTTCAAATCAGGTGCACGATGTCGGCTCGCAGTTGCCTGAGGGAATGGGGTGGGATGGGGCGGACGGGGTGGACGGGTGGGATGCCAAATTGCCCTCCCGTTTAGCCTGGTAGCCACAGGGGTGCCAGGCGTCCGCTGGGGAAGAGGTGCCATGTCTGGATACACACCACCCTGCCTGCCATATGGCAGCACGTGGGCGTCAGTAGTGTTCTCCGCTGCTTCTTCTTCGTGTTCTCTTTAACGAAACTCCTCACTTGATTGACTTACAGAAGATATGCACCATGGTTTTACTGGCAGTGACATAATGATAATTATAAGGATAATGATCACGATAATAAAATATGATTGTAGGTCAATCAATGATCAGGAACTGTAAAATAGGGAAAATAAGATAAAAATGATGAACAAAAAGCAATCCAAATAATATTAACATGCGAACGTTGATATTTTTATTGTTAAATTAGCCTTTACAATTATACAATTATTATAATTATTATTAATATTGTTATTATTGTTTATGTTTATTATTATTATTACTATCATTGTTATTATTTTTATTATTACCATAATCATTATACTATTATTATTATTATTATTATTAATAGATTTCAAAAGCATGTTTTGCCACAGGGAAGAAGAATTGCTCATTTAAATAAGTGACATAGAAATTAGAAATAGTTGGACATAAATCAAGCAAATTAGTGACACTTTGACAATGCTTTGTATTATGAATTTTCATCAAATATTCATTTGAATCTACACTATATATATATATATATGTATATATATATTAGAGAGAGAGAGAGAGAGAGAGAGAGAGAGAGAGAGAGAGAGAGAGAGAGAGAGAGAGAGAGAGAGAGCTAGATAGGAGCCTACTATGACAAAAGCATCCACTCTCCACCAGTTATCAATGCATCAGCTGTACTGAGATATGGGCTAATCTGCTAAGCATGATGAGGGCACGTGGCCATGTGGAAACAGCATGTTAAATTGAGACAACACTGGCTATACTGAGCTGATGAGAGCACTCTCTCCATTCTGAAGAGTGTACTCCAATCTGTTTTGTTCCGCAGGAGTGGAGGAACAGGACTCACACAATAACCTGTGGACCCAACTGAAGCACTCTTTTTTCAACCATCCAACCATCACTTCGGCCTGTCTCTTCATCCATCCATCCATCCATCCATCCGTTCATCTGGCCAACCATCCATCCATCCATCCATCCATGCACCCATGCATCCATCAATCCACCCATCCATGCATCAATCTGTGCATCCATCCATCCGTCCATCCACCCACCCACCCAGCACTTCAAACCCCAATAATAAGTCTGTCTCAAATTCTACTTGGTGCTGTGTCCCCTGGCCAGTGAGATCCCCCTCGTAGAACAGTAAAAATGTGTATTCACAGCCTCATTGTTGGCCCAGCAAAAGACCCTTTCTCATAAAGGTGCTGCCATTGCAAAGAAAAGCGCTGGTCGGCTTTGCTCTCTCTTGTGGCATTTGAAAGTGTAAAGCTTTGAATACCAATTGCTTGAACTGGACATATGTGAATCCGTTTAAGCCTACTAATCCTGTCCCCAAGTGTTTCTTTGTGTGCGGGGCAGCTCGCACATCCAAGAGAAAGTGTTCCTAATCCGACCAATGTGGAGAAATGCGTGAATGAGGGCAGAGGAAAGATGAGGGAGTGGACTGAGGCATGCTATGTGTGTGTGCATGTGTGTGTGTGTGTGTGTGTGTGTGTGTGTGTGTGTGCACATGATCACATGCAAACATTTGTGCAAAAGTGTAGCTTTGCTCCTTCTGCATACATATATGCGTGGTGAGGGAGTGAGGGAGTGTGGGTGCCTGTGGATGCGAGGCAGCACAGACACATGTGCATGTCTGTGGGTGGGTCCGAGGCCCGGTGCTCCATACCGCCGCGACATCGGTCTAAGTGAAGGCACTCAATCAGCATTCCCCCATGCCACTGTCACAGCAGGTCGTCTCCAGTGTTTCTCCTTTCATTCCATAAGCTCTGCACTTCCCCATTATTTCTCTGTCCTCCTCCCTCTCTCTCTCTCTCTCTCTCTCTCTGGCTCTCTCTGGCTCCATCTACTTTCATTTTGTCTATACTCTCTCTCTCTTACCCTCTCACACTCTCTCTCTCTCTCTCTCTCTCTCTCTCTCTCTCTCTCTCTCTCTCTCTCTCTCTCTCGTTCGTGTACGTGTATTTAACTTCGCCATCACTCTCTCTCTCTTCTTCTCTTCCCTCGCCACTCTGCTCCTTTAAGCCAGGGCATCTCTGCTCCCTCACGTTGGTCGTTGAGTGATGGCAGCAAAAGAACAGTTCTTTGCGGTGAGTGTGTTGTGTGTGTGTGTGTGTGTGTGTGTGTGTGTGTGTGTGTGTGTGTGTGTGTGTGTGTGTGTGTGTGTGTGTGTGCAGTTAAGGCCACACGGTCTCTCGTTTGTTTGACTTTTGCATTTACTGAAAATGTGGGGGCAGAGACGCCAACCCTGATGGTGGCTGAGCTTTCAGGACTTCTGATGTGTGTACATCCCACCCAACACGTGGAAAACGACTGTTTTGACCAGTTTATATTAAGAGTGGCGAGCACGCATGCACACACGTACACACGCATGCACAGAAACTACATATGTACACGCAATGGCTGGCACTGATATGTAGATAGACAGCTCGATAATCACACATATACACACAAACACACGCACAGAACATTCTTTTCCAGTCAATCTCTTCTCCCCCCCCCCTCTCTCTCTCCCCTCTCCCTCTGTATGTCTCTCCTGGGTGGGCCAGGCCACAAGGTCTCCTCTAATAAGCCAGGGTAGGCCTGCAGCAGTAAAGGCTGAAAGGAGGCATCTCTCCAGTAGCATGTAAAGACAGCACTGTCCATTGTAAAGCAGCAGTCATCTCATTGTCGCCGGGACTCCAACAGAACGAGATGAACATCTCTGAACTCAAAGGACCAGGGTCCTTAGTGAGAAAACAATACTTGGGAGAAGGACACACAAGGTCAAGGTCTTATGCTGAGAAGGCCGTTTTGTGATTGTAAACTTGTAATCTTTGAGGAATTCAGCAGAGCATTCTCTGACAGGCCAAGAACGATCGGGTGGATTTTCAAGCCCTATAACATTAAGATGGAGGGTCTATTGATTGCTTTTAGATTGTATGATAGATTTTAATGTGCCTACCAAAAAAAAACTTATACTTTTGACATTGTGGGAAGGCCCCTATGTCGAAGCCTTGTTCGGATGTATGCGATAAGAGCAGAAACGTCAAATAAAGGATACGTTCACTCTTTTTTTCAACCTATACCCTACTGAAACATCATCAAGCAACATTTAAAAACCATACAGACACAAACATCTCGTCAGTATTGAGAAACACTTTGCTGACTCTTCTCGCTGGGCTTCCGCACAGTTCAGGGGGCGGATCGTTAAACCTGCAAGAAACCATCATAGAGTATGTACTCCTTTTCAAAAATGGAAAGCTTCTTCTACGTATCTTAATTTGTTTTATGTTCATTCAGAATATGTTTCGAGGGGGAGCAAAGTCCGTTTGATTTGGAGCAATATTTTTTGTAGTTGACACAGTGCGTCTGTAAATGTGTGCGTTTGTGTAACAGCTGTAGCATACTGCTGCATACTCGCAGAGACTGGCACAGATGCGAGCAACACGCATGTGCAGAGTTGTAAAATCTTCATTTTGACGTGATAGAGAGCACGCTTTGCACCGGGAACTGACTGTACCGAGAGCCTCCTGATATATCGTGGTCAAGACTCAGCAAAGTGCTACGTGTCTCAATACTGAGGCGATGTGCTAGGTTTTTCTCTGCAGAAGTGATACCTGATTTGTAGAATGAAGTGTGGGTTAAATAAAAAAGTTTTAAAGTCATCAGATGCCCACCGTCCATCCAGTCAAAATAACGCACATCCCATTTCGGTCGCTGAACTGAATTACACTCAGCTTGTGTTGTGGCGGCATCAGACTACACGATTTCAGCGCGATTTTGACACGATTTTGTAGTCGACGACAAATTTACAGCGTCGGGCCCGATTATGAATGTCAGGAACGATGAACGGGTGTCTTTACTCGGTGTAGCGTGACATAACCGAAGAACAGCGATGTGGCGTCTGGGACACCCCACGACGAAAAGTCTAGCATGTCAGAATTTTTTATATTTTCCCGCCCAGTCTGACGTCTCCTAGGACGTGCTCCTTGACGTTGACCAATAGGATGACAGAATGCTCTCTGGCGCACATACGTAAACATGGCAAAGAGAAGGCGATGCTGCTGTCGCTGCTGTCAGGTGGAACGACGAAACAGAGGAAAGGTTCACTGAGCAGTGGCCACAACACCCCTGCCTTTTTGACAATAGAGTACCATGACAGAGTCAAAACAGATAGGCCAAATGTTGGCGAGAAATAGCGGAGGCACTTCAGCAACCCGGGGAGTAGCTGGTTAAGCTATGCTAGTAGCACTAGCCGCAACAGCGTACACAATCTTTTTTTCCCCCCCTTCTTCTTTATTTTCTTTTTCGTTTCGGAACACAAGACCTCCAGCATAACACATATGGTTTCTGTAGCCACGACTGACAATTTCTTAAAAACACTAGAACGACCAAGACAGTCATTATGACCGTTTTGGATTTTCAAAGTTGAATAACTTTGTGGAAGAAAAAAAAAGAAAGAGATACAGACTTGTCGCTCCCCGAATTCTTCTAAAATTATATATATATTTGCATTTAAAATTAGTTTTAGATCAATTGCACACAAAAATTTGTAAGATCTACCTGGAACGACCATGAGTGGTCAAAATGATCGCTTCGTAATTTGCGCGTGATCGTGCGCGCCACGTCACTATTTATGACATGTTTTGGTCGCATCCTTTGCTTCGCGAAGTTCATTGCTCTGTCCTAGAGGGGGGAAAAAACTAGCGTTCTCCAGTGCAGAGTAAACGTCTAAATTAGATTTTTGATTATTGCCAACATGTCTGGTTACAGACGCTGTTACAGACGCACCATGAGCACCACCGACGCGTTACGGGCATTGGAGAGCGGCCATTTGAAATTGTTTGAAAAATTGTATTAAAAATTATTAACATGTTAATTTTGGTGTCAGCTAGTTTCATAACAGACATACTAACATATGTAATGCTTTAATATCTCAATTGGGTGTCTATCTTGACGGAATATAGAGTTTAAAAACCGTGGCAGTCAAAATGACCGCAAACGGTCGTCTTAGCAGTTTTTAAGTTCCGATCGTTGTTTGGGACTGTTTCAATATTTATTTTCAGTTCCTTTTTTCCATTTCACGTTTTATAGGCCTTGTTGCGTTTGTTAGATTAGCAATATGTGTTTTCCGTTTTGTCTTTCAGGTAATATTTTCACTTGTTCAAGTTCGACCATGTCTCTCTGATGTTTAAATTTGTTTAAAAATAGTATTGTAGTTGTTAAAATGTTAATTTTGGTGTCAGTCGTTTCCTAACAGACATACTAACATGTTCAATACACTAACATCTCGATTGGGCATTTATGTTGACAGAATATAGAGTTTAGAAACCCATGGTCGTTTTAGGTAGGAGGGAAACAGAATATAGAGTTTAGAAACCCATGGTCGTTTTAGGTAGGAGGGAAATCCCTGTCGTTCCAGTGTGTAACCTTCCTCCCCGCTGACCTATGAATTCGCGCAAGATCGTGAAAGGCAGCGTACGATGATTGGTCGAGGTCATAGTGTTGCCATGCAGACTCCCCGGCAAGAGTTCACGGTCACAGTCCCATTTGGCTCCCGGGACAGCTGATCCTATCCGAGAAACAGTCCGATATGCAGATGCAGCTCAGTCACCGACCAAAATGTTATTGCTCAACTGTTCTCTTGCTTTGTCTATCAGAGACTCCATCAAACAGCAGTTTGAAGTTTCCTCAAAGACCTTAAAAAAAAAAAGAAGAAGAAAAAAAAAAGAAGGATGCATTTCGATGCCAGGCAGAAGACAACAATGACCGTAGGATCTCGGAGAAAGAAGCTGGGCGCCGAAGTCGAGCCAAACACTCAAAAGTATTTCAGAGAACCGGGGAACAGCGTGTGAAGTCTTAACGTGTCTGCAATTAAAAAAAATAAAAAAAAGACTTGCGTCCCAGAGCTGTTTGGAGAACTCCCCCCTCCCCCCCTCCCCTCAGTTTTCTTTAAGTATTCTGGGTAAAAGAGAACATCACTAATACGTTTTGTCTTCCTCATTTCTGTATTCACTTACCAACAAAGTAAACAAACCTTCAAATTACAGAAAGCCTCTAATTAAGGAGACGATCAAACGATAAAAAGCTCGTTAATTACAGAGCTGACAACGGGCTCCGCCAACATGAATATGCAGGTCCTAATTAATATTTGTCGAGCTGTTTTGTTCTTGTAAGGCGTTGGCTTTAATTAACCAAAAAACAAGAGAAATTAGCATATCAGGGGTGGACAAAGGCACACCTTCATGTTCTGATTTTGTTCATTCTAAAAAAAAGAAAAAGTTATTTTTCTACTATTTTGGCAACTTATCGATTTCTAAATGCGTCTTAATGCCTGTGAACCGTATCTAACTGGAGCTGCCAAGCCCTGTCAGAAAGAATGAGAGTTGTTTTTGTTTTTTTCATCCGGTTTTCACCCATAGCCTAGTTTCCTGGTTCTAGTTTCCTGGTTCTAGTTTCCTTGATCTAGTTTCCTGGTTGAGGCGATTGAGATAATCAAACCATAGCTCTGCACATGAGCTGGAAGAATAACAACAGGTCCTGAAGTGCTACGACAGCTCTTCAGTCTCTGATGTGAGCAGTATGACGCGTCGGACGGATACGGATTAAATCGGACCTTAAATCTCGATCTTCATCAATGCCGTCACCATCATCATCATCATCATCATCACCAACAGTCTCATAGCCAACCAAGCGTGTGTTCTCACACACACACAAACACACGCTCTCTCAGCCTACACATGCACGCAAACAGATACACACACCCCCAGCCAAAAGCCATCACAAACACACACACACATACTCACAGACACTTACACGCACGCACACACACACACACACACTCACAGACACACACACTAATTACATACACTCCACTCCAACTTAACCAGCCTCCAACCCGACCCAGCCCACCAGCTTTTGCGACAAGCTCTTCTTTTAACCGTCTCTTTCAGCGAGGGACAATCGGACACCTCCCATTGCCTCCTTTCAAGGCCAACTCCAACCTCGCCCCACCCACCTCCTTCTCATTCTGCTCCCTGTGTCACTTTGTGTCCGCTTCGCCCCCTCCCAATGGGTGCACATGACCAGAAAATGAAGCTGGGGTCTCAGCAAGCAGAGGGAGAGCAGGGAATGTAAAAGGAGTATCTGTGTGTGTGTGTGTGTGTGTGTGTGTGTGTGTGTGTGTGTGTGTGTGTGTGTGTGTGTGTGTGCATGTTTTAATGTGCGTGACAGAAAAAATTAACATGAAAGCTTTAGTTTCTAAGCTTGTGTGTGTGTGTGTGTGTGTGTGTGTGTGTGTGTGTGTGTGTGTGTGTGTGAGTGTTTATGGGGGGCATTATTGTGACGTAGTGGGGTTACATGTAGAGAGAAAAGCCCTGGTCAGGTCTGGTTCGTCTTTTTTTAAGGTATGGCTGGCTGTATGTGTGGCTTACCGACTATTTTCCATCCCTTTCTCACCGAGGTTGTTTCATTAATTACACATTAGCTGTGACAGCAAGGTGGGAGGCAAGGAGCTTTGTGCTCTAATGTGTATGCCGGAGCAAACACACAACACAGGAACGTACACACACACACACACACACACACACACACACACACACACACACACACACACACACACACTGCACGCACGTGCACGTGCACAAAACACCCCCACAGGTACACATCCCAGGCTCATGCAAGTGTGCGAGGTCCTTTGTTCACATGTATGTGCGTGCACAAGAAAATCCGTCCTGCACGTATGCTCGGAGTCAAGCGAGGGGCAGGATGCAGCTGTTAACCGAGAGAGATTATCATACGATTAACTGCTAATGTTGAACAATTCCAACGTTGTACAACATTTGCCCTTTGCTCGTCTCTTCTCCTCTACCTACACACTCAGACACCCACGAACACGAGATGAACGCACTCACACAGGCACACACCGCAAGGAGATAGGCACAAAGACTCTCTGCCAGTCACTGTCTCTCAGGCACGTAGCCAGGTAGGTGGACCCCCCCCCCCCGAAACCCCACGGCCCGTCTGAAATGGCACCAATAATTATTTAGTTATCGTTTTGATTATTTGTCACCGCCCCTCTAGCCTACTCATACACTGCATCTATCGTGACTGACAGGCGTTAAACCTGTCAGTTAATTTGTTTCCAAACATGATGTATCTTATTGGTCTGTTTCGTAAAACAAATAAAATCACAGGCTTTTGATTGGCTCAGGGGTCTGACGAGTCAGCTAAGCAACCTGCCACTGGTTATGCTAGCTAAATGGTCGATCTATAGTTTGCTTTTCAAAAGCAATGGAGCCGCCGAAAGCTACCTGTAAATCAGGCAAGAGCAGTCAAGTTAATATTCGTAAAATCAGTGATTTTTTTGTTTCAACGTGTCCCGACTCAAAAAAGAAAAACAAGAACATTACAGATGATCTGGTCACTAACGTTACCGACTTTCCGGAGCAAGTGTTAGCAGACCCACTGCCCTCCTCCTCGGAAACGGAGCCAGAATTAGCAGACCCGCCCGCCGTCCTCCTCCTCGGAAACGTTTTCACACGACTTTGTGGATTATATTGGTGGGAAAATATCAGACGAACAGAGAAGAGAAATATACTCACTGGACTGGACGGCCAATATCGGACAAACATTCCCTACAAAACTAGGAGGTAAACTACGTTTCCAACGTCATGGGATTGACCAGTTTAGCTGGCTAGTATACTCAACAAGGTCCGACGGTTGTTTTTGTAAGCACTGTGTTGCGTTTGCAGTCGAGCATGTGGGCAAGGGAGGGCACAGAAAAGCTGACAAGCTAATTAATGTCCACTTCTCAGACTGGAAACATGCTTTAGCGACGTTCAAAGACCACGCACAAAAGGCATATCACAAGGATGCATGTTTGAAAGCGGACAATTTCCAAATGGTTCTCAACAATAAAATGGATGCAATTTCACTGAGGCTCGATTCTGAGAGAAAAAGGCGAGTCTAAGAAAACAGAGAAAAACTCAAAAGCATCATTGCAACGTTGATTTTTTGCGGTCGCCAAGAACTCGCCCTGAGAGGTGATATTGATTCAGGACCAGTGACATTGAATGAGCCAACTCACAATGAAGGAAATTTCAGGGCTTTACTCAGGTTTAGGGCTACATCTGGCGACACAGTACTGTTACAACACTTGAGTAAATGTGCAGCAAACGCTAGCTGCTGCAGTCCTGATGTACAAAATGAAATAATCAGCATAATTGGAGATGTGATAACAAACAAACTGGTGCAGAAAGTAAACTCCGCGCAGTGTTTCGCTGTGTTGGCAGATGAAATGAAAGATGTTTCAGGGCGGGAGCAGCTTTCTGTCTGTGTCAGATACGTGAACCAGCATGACAGCCAATATCGCATCAGAGAGGATTTTTTGTCCTTTGTTGATATCGAGAAGTTAACCGGGGAGGCAATCGCCAATTCAATCGAAAGTAAGTCGACAAATGCAGGCGTTGATTTACAGTTTTTACGTGGCCAGGGATACGATGGCGCATCTGCCATGAGTGGCCGTTTAAATGGTGCCCTAGCTAAAATCAAAGAGAAGCACAAGCAAGCAGTTTATGTGCACTGTGCCAGCCACAGTTTGAATTTGGTCCTAAACAAGTGCTGCACTGTACAAATGGGGCGAAATTGCTTTGGAATTGTCTCGGAAATCTGCACCTTTTTCCATGATTCGGCTTTGCGGTCTGCATGCAGTCTGCGGCACGAGACGGAGCGTCTTTTACCCGACTGCAAGAAAACGCGACTGACGAAGTTGTGTGAAACGAGATGGGTCGAACGCCACGACGCAATATTTACATACAACGAGCTTTTAGACCCTGTGAGATCCAACCTGCAGAAAATCAGTGAAACCTTCACAGGAGACACATCTGTCAAAGCCACTCAGCTCTTTAATTCAATTGACAATGCAGAATTCATGCTGTCCATGAATGTGAGTGAGAAGATGCTTGCAAAAACCTACCACCTGTCCACCTTCCTTCAGAAGGAAGATTGTGACTTGGTGAGTTGCGTTTCAGCTGCTGATGCTGTTATTAAGCAGGTAGATGAGATGAGGGCTAACTCTGAGATGGAGTTCAGGCAGATTTTCCAAAAGACCTCTTCCCAAGCAGCCAAGTATGGGGTTGAATTTCGACCACGAAGAGGCATGGACTGCAATGAGGATCCATTGAAGGCCTGTGAAAATCACTACCGGCAAAAGCTTTTCATAGTCATGCTTGACTTTTATTCATCACAGATGAAGGAACGCTTCAGCAAACACAGAAATGTGATCTCCAACCTCTGCTCCTTACTGCCATCTAAGGTCAGCATGCTGAACGACAGCTCAGCTCAAGCGCTCTCCAACCTGTATCCTGATGAAGTGTCACCGCATCTGGAAGTTGTAAAGTCAGAAATTGACACCTGGCGGGATAAATGGAAAGATGCAACTTATGTTCCACAAAATGCCATTGATGCATTAAATGCCTGTAGCAGTGAGTTGTTTCCAAGCATCTTCAAGCTTCTCCGCGTTTTGACCACGCTTCCTGTCACCAGTGCCCATGTCGAGAGAAGTTTTTCCCGTCTGGGAAGGATCAAGGACAAAATGCGCAGTACAATGACGGAAAGACGGCTTAATGGACTGACATTGCTCTCGGAGCACAGAGACATTGTGGTGACGCCGGAAGAGGTACTGGACATCTTTTGCAGACAAAAAAGACGATTGGACCTGCTTTTATAAGGTAAGACCCACTTTTATTTATTAATGCATTGATGATTATCTATGGGCCATTAATACGTTGACAATTACCGTACGGTTGGGTAATAGGCTATAGTATACAGTGTGGGAATTTTATTTACCGGTAGCTTTCGGCAGTGTTGCCCGACCCCCCCCCCAAAAAAATATGTTTCTGGCTACGGGCCTGCTGTCTCTCTATCTTATCCTCTTTTTTAGCCCATCACGGTTTTTCCCATTCGCTGGTCAGACGCATTCCCTGTAATTGTGCGTCACTTTCTCAAAACTATGAACACCGAAACCAAAGACACACACTAATCTGCACAAATCTCCGACTTAACATGTGAAAAATCAAAAAGCAGCCATCTAAAGCAAACGTTTTCTGCAGACGTCAAACAAAAGCCATGAAATGCCCGCAGACTGTGTGCGCATGCGCAGCCCGTCACACTGCTGCTCCTGAAATCAGTCCCAAGACCAAGTGCAATGAGTCGGGATGCGTCTCCAGAAAAACCTCTGCGCACTTTGCAGCATCGTTCCCCTGCAGTCGTCACAAACGAAGCAAGCGTGCAGGTGTCAGTAGAACAACACAACACCGAATTTCAAAGGTTTTATTTCGTGACTGCACGGCAAACTGATATCGGGCGAGAAAGTACTGCAGATGATAGAATACACACCATTCACAAGCCAAGTACAGTACACATACAGTCACGTGTACAATGCTGTATGTATACAACAACGCAAAATGAGGACTAAGAGGAAAAAGAGCAGGGGCGTTCGGGTAGCGTGG